>NW_013665960.1:77692-105095 GCF_000517525.1 Limulus polyphemus | reverse complement strand
TTACGAATAGTTATTACAAACAATGACTTATATACAAAAGTTTCACAAACTTACAAGCAATATAAAGTCTTCTTTCTAGTCTGGTACTTCCTTGATATCTTTTCGTGGGTTGACGATGAGCGAGTTAATTTCGAGATGACGTAGGTATAATTCACTTAACAGGGAACTAGTTAGCCCTGTAGTTCTCACTGATCACACGATCGAGTTTCCACCGATGACGTTAGGTAATGTTTTCGTAAAAGTACTAATGTCCGATGTGAATCCATTGAAGTTAAATGATTTATAGCGTTCGAAATTTATAAACGTTCCTGGTCAAATATCTGAAGTTTCCCGATTAATTAGCGTTATAACAATCACAGTTATAGCTTCTGAAGTTTATAGCAAACCAATAATATATACTGTTCTTTGGCGCGTCGCGTTGGTTATATTTATAGGCGTGTGGAGAGTTTCTCGAAAATTCAAATTACGTAACAATACAAAGCTACATTAGCGTTTACGTACACACATATATTGTTGATTCTTATACTCGAGAATCTTCTACAATTTTAGGGAATAGGCGGGAGATTTGCAGTATATATTTAACAGTATAAATTATGCATATCTTTAAATATAAACTTAATCTAAACAAACGTTGATATTAAAATAAATATATAATAATAAATCCGTCACACATAGTAAAATAACCTGCTAATATATTATTAATGCATATCATACTGTTTGTTCTCCTAGAATTAACACTACAACAAACACTCGGTTTTTGTTAGTGCATTTACAGTTAATTTCATCGCTTTTTAATGTTTTTTAACCCATCGATTCATGGCTCAGTCCTGGTGGAATATGTTGTTTACAATGAGAACAGTTTTGTTCCATTTTCATTGCACGCTATCGTAAATAATGTATTATCGATTTAAAAACCATTAGATCCTTAATTTTGAATGCAGTAAAATCAAAGTCATTTTAAGGCACAATATATATATATATAAGTAGTGCCATAAATATACTTTTGAAAATCAAATGTTGATGATGCTTGCTTAAAAATACAGATCAGGCTTCTTGTACATAATATATTACACGACGAAGACGAGAAACGATGCAAAAGTGAACTTTTCATTCAGTTTAGAACACAATAAATCACACAGTTTTGTTAACCCAGCAATCACTTCTTATTTTCCTAATTGGTTTGCACCTCAGAATTACAGTTTTAAGCAGACAAAACGTAAATACAGCTAGAAAAGATATTAGGAATTATTAAAAATTCTCCTTTTTTCATTGTGTTCCTATCAAAATATGCTAGATTGAAATGTTGATGTCAGCCTAAGATGAGAAACGCATAGTCTCTATAATTGTATGAAAACTTGTTTTTGTGCTGTTGAAGTTATTTAATAAAAATGTGTAAAAAACAAAAGTTGTTACTTGCCGCAATAGCTGGGTTCGAAAACAAGTTTTCTTATATTAATTGCAGCAATTAATTATATTAATTAGGTATTATTTTCTTAGAGCTCTTTACAATGAGTAAAATGTAAGAATTAGACTGCTTAAAAAAAACAACAACATAAAAATTCGTTTACCACGCCCGGTCCCACAAACATAAATATAACCGAATTACAATATCTACAGCTCGAACCAATAGAAATTAGTTATCTCTTAACTACTAGTTATTTGTTTGTTCGATTTTTATTAGAGGAGGGGTATCACACAGGTCCTAAAGTATTTATATTTATTTAATATATTCAAAAGTTTCCACTAGCGTATGGAAATACAAGTTTAAAGCTTAGTTATTAACAAAGCCAAATCGCTTGGTTTAATAGAGAACCCATTCTATAAAGTAGTTACTGGTTCTTACGGAATGGAAATACACAGAGATATGTGATTACATAATAACCCGTGGTCCATACGCTTTAATAAGGAGCTTTATTTTTACGTGTAATTTTAATGAACTTTTTAATATAGAACTGCACTACTCACTTTATGTGAACTATATAATTTTAATGCAACAATACCAACAAAACACACAACTTAATCTGGCGGGAAATAATGTTGGATATTCTATTTATATGCATGATCTGATCTCTCACATAGAAGGCCCCTGGCTATGAAGTACCGGCCAGTCGACTGAGAGCACATTGCTTATAAAATCAATTTAAAGTCCTGTCATACATGTACTAGTTGCATCAGACAACGTGGAACCACATGTGTCTACCTATGTTACTTTACGAAAGGCATATCTATCTAAAAAGAGATTAATAATCGACCATTTAATGCGTCTTTGTAGCTATATATTTGTCAATCAATCAATCTGCTAGTTTAATTAAACTAAATTCACTCATATTTTTAAGTCTATCAAAAGTACTTTAAGTTCAAACTGCCAAAGCTTGATGCACATCAAGCATTTTACTAATATTATAGATACTATGGATAAAGACTATTTTACATATTTCAGTATATATACCAATCTGTTTTACACCGCTCTCTATAACCAGCTGCGCGGCAAAAGAGCACGTGAAACAGGAACAAAAGGGATGTTTAGTCTGACATTTTGGGACATTACTGCATTACGGTATAGCATAATAATCATATACCATATAATAAATGTTACTTTTAATCCCGATTTAATATAAGACATATTTGTTTGTAGACCACTAAAAGTCATTTGAACTTGTGGTTTCGATATACACCTTAACTAAGGCATATTCTAATGCTGTCAAGTTCATCTATATAAATATCTCGCTCCCAAAGCATGTTGTATAAAGCTGATAAAAATACGTTTATAACTTCGCCAAATAACACTTTCTTAATATACAGAATACATTACTATTTATAAACCTTGTATAATAAACATTTCGTCATAAACTTAGAAAATATAACAGCAGTACAAGGGAGCTGATAACAAATACCTAAAAAAGAAATGAGAAAGCATCCCCGCAAGTGCCAAACAATACAACAATTCCCGTTCTTTATTTCAAAACCTTGGTGATATTTTTATGTAAATATATTTTAATGTATTTTTGTACCGTAATGATTTTACACATAGACTACGGAAATAACTATTTTCACCTTGTATACGTGTGTGTTTTCACTGTTTTACTTTTCATTTGTTCAACGTATATCATGAACCACAAATAGTTCATAATAGAGATCGCAAGGAATTAGATAAAACCCTAATAGAACGTTCAGGCAGAAAGCACCTTAAACAGTAAGGATTTAGTTCAAAAAACACTTAAAAACCTTTACTGTTGACTGCTAAGGCTGAACACATATACAAATGCACCAAAAAACACTCATGTTAGACCTACAAGGAAAAGAAAATTCACTCAAAACGGCCCATTTGTAATTCTTCTTCTCATTATTATTATTTTCTTGTCAGCGTACAACAAAACGGTTTGTTATATTGTACCCAAACTTTTCGTAGAACACTAAATAAGGTACTTCGAGGGTCGTAGGGGTATATAAAAGTCGACTTGTTTCTTCTGTATTTTACATAAACTAAAAAACATCATAATTCTAGCGTAAACGATGTTATCACTACCCCTTGAAGTTAGCTTTTTCACAGATATCTGGTGTTCCTTTAAAAAGCTGAAGCACAGGGTGAAATAAGAATTACCAGTCAATAATAGATGAACATTAGATGACTGTAACATGTAGATACTCAATGCTCTGTACACTTTGCAATCGGTGTCTTTAGGGAGCTAACCCCTAAAATATATACGAAGTGAAGGAGTAAAAAAAAATCAATACACATAATATTAAGTTATATTTTACATATTCATATAATAATTACTTTAAATAACACGAAAGTTTATTTAAAGCGATGATTTAGACGTTTATGTTTCATTTGAAAAGGCTCATTTTTTATTGGTAAATTTTTATACGGGTTCAGTGGGGATTGTGTCCTAGTCTAGGCATATATTTTCCTATTGCTATGCATTACATATAGAGAATTTAGTAACATAGAAACTATATATGCTCACTATTTTCTCAAACAAATCTCCATGAATCTCCAGCTGCATCTTAACATTTTACACCTCCAACTAATACGATAAAATAATAAATAGCTACAGAAAATCATCAGGAATCGTATCAGCTAGTTACTAACTATGTTTATTATCATTATAATTAATAAAGTTAGCTACCATATTAAGTAATCCTTTGCCCATAATTGAGCATAAAAAAAGTCAAGAAACATGATAGATAACAAAATTTGTAATTTAAAAACCTGCAAATAGGGATCGTAAAAAAGTAAGGAAACAAAGCTGGAGATATTGTAGACATTATTTACTCAATCTACAAATCTCTATTTTGACTCTATCAAACGTAACCCTAGGTTCATGTCTACAGTATCTCCAGCCTTATTTTCTAACATTTTTTTACGATCCCTATTTACAGGTTTCTAAATTTCCAATTTTTTATTTATCTTATTTCTATTTGCATTTCGATGATCAGCGATTTTCAAGTGACGTCTTCTTGGTTAAATAATAATTATTCACGTTTATGACACAAGCATATTCGAGTTGGATTTAATTATTTCTTTACTACGGGACAGGCTTCGAATAGGAACCTGACCTCACGGTTTTTCAAATATTAACAAGTATTTATAGAAACAAACAAAGAAATTCTTGTGGAAATTGTAATACAACGTTGTACTTTACACGCTTGAAATGTTATATAGATTCATTTCAACTTGAAGACAATTAACTCAGATAATTTATTATAGTTTCATATTCAACTATGCCTTCCTCAGAATTTCCATTTTTCATAGACCTTGTTTGTTTATTTTAAGCAGTGGTTTAATGTAAGTATTTACTGATCTTCAGTTATAAATGTTGAGCACAAACTCAAGTAGTGCATATACGCAAACGAACAGTCTGAAACACTGATAATGAAATAAAATGAAGTCGAATGTTTTATGAACAAGTACGACAAACCCATTTCCCACCTGGGCTCGGCGTGGCCTAGTAGTTGGGGTACCGGACTGTGAATCTGTGGATGCTTTATTAGAGTGACCCGACAAATCTCAATATTCGTTTTGGAATAACTCAAGAGCTGAGTAGTTGACGGTAGATGCTGTTACCTAGCTGTCTTCTCTCTAGTTTTTTAGTTCAAAATAGAAAATTAAGGCAGACAGCCCTTGTGTAGCTTTGGCTCGAATACCCGAAACGATTTCCTCACCTACAAGTAGTGTTCTTGAGAGAGAATGGAGAACACAGTTCTCTTTGTTAAAACTAGAATCAATTTCGTCCCCATTGTTAACTAACTCATGCGCACGGGGGGAAAAGTTTCGATAGTAAGACTTCACTGACTGAATGGAGACATGAGTGTACATACAGCTACAGTCATACTGATTGCCCAATAACATCCATTCATAAAACTGATTTTGAGTTTGCTATTTTTTGTTTTATTCAAAGTTGTTGTTAAATCTTAAGTTTAATTCAATTAGTCGCTGATTCAATGAAGCAGATAATTCACGAAGTGTTTATGTACACGAAAGTACCAGTATAGTGTACACAAACTATTTCATTATAACTATTTCAAAAGCTACACAATGGAATATCTGCACTGTGTTCGTCGCAGGGGTATAACCCCGAATTTTAGCCTTGTAAGTTATGAAGCATATCGTTGAGCCCCGGGAGAACATTCAGTGCGAAATCAACTCGTTACTCAGGATATATATGGTTTTGACTCTGTAGTCGACTATGTTTTATCACACAAAAATTCTTCCTGTTGTGTTGATGGCTGCTTTTTATATAGCACGATATCGTTATGAACATTTTAAACAAAATATTTATATATGTAAGTGTGGGTAAATATAGGTAGCTAAGTAGAAATATAGACTCACACAGGGATAAACAGACAGATGTTTCTCTGTTTTAGAATTTTCATGTAAAGCTACACAAGAGCTATCCGCACATAGCCGTCTTTAATGTTGAACTGATAGAAAAGAGTAAATGTAACTAGTTAATATCACCCACGGCCAAAACTTAAGCTGCTCTTGTCTGGTCGAGTAGTGAGATTTTACTATCGCTCTTATAGTGAACAAATAGTTCCTAAAATGCGGAACTGTTTTTTTTTTTTTTTTTTTGTCGGTAACGGAATGCGAATCATGAATCCACTGATCCACAGTCAGGACACGCTAACCACTAGGCCACGCTTAAGAACTTTACATGCTAAAGTTTCAGTACATTATTAAGTATCCGAAAACTCTTTTTACCAAAAGGAACTATTATTGACAGCGCACCTCGTCCTGAGTAGCAATAATGACCGATATGTGACGATTAATAACAGACGTATGCAAGACGTCATCACTCGAAAAATATTAATTCAGAAGTTAGAGGTTGCTTTACAAAATTTTGTAATTATGAACAGAAAAATCTTAATTATAACGCTTGCAAAAGTGTGCGTACTCAAATCAACAAATATACAACCGAGTCTCAAATTATATTGACAGTAATTAGACAACTATTACTTCTGGTGCCATCTAGTGACCGATATGCTGCTACAATATTATTTCATTACTAGATATTCGAAAGAAAAACACAATTATATTATTTTAAGTGATTAAAACAAAAGTATGTTAAATCGACAACTGAAACAATTGAAAAACAATGGAAGTTTGTGTTCTGCGCTACTAAGCAATATGTATACATTCTGTCAAGAATACATCCATAATAATCAATGATGCCGGGATTTCCAAGTAAATAGTGATTAGCTATTTAGGATTTTCCAGAAAAATCCCAAACAGGTAGAACCTGAAGGTGAAAAGCCACTTGATGAACAGGCCACAACCCCAAATCCGATCTATTTGGGATTTGTTTGTATGTGTTTACCTCATTACGTCTTGAATATCTAAACTCTCTATAAAATTTTCACTAAAATTAAATTTTCCGTGATCTTACCCTTCAGTTAATGTTCAGCAACAAATATGAATCAAATAACGTTAATAGTAAGTATACCCAAATATCATTCCAACCATATCATTATCAAAATTCATTTCCAATTCAAAAACCAAGTATTGGTCTCCCATGAATCACACAACGGTTATACCGATTTTAGGAAATAAAGCTTAACATTAAATCATTTCTTTGCCTCAGATGTTTGTTTGTTTAAAAAAGCAAACAGCTAGGCCTAAACAAAAACCATAACACATAAAGGTTGAATAACACGAATATGCAAAATATAAGTGTATGAAGAGGGTGAAATGTACCCCGAGATACAGCTGAGGGGTACACCAGGAACGTAAGTTTGGTTTCTACCTCTTCCGGCAGAGGTATACCGCTTGTTTTTTTGCACTTTTACTCTCCCGTAATACTCTACAGTGTCTTCTTCTCAGAGTTCATAAGTCACAGCCAGAAGATATATCGCGATGTTCACTATCGTGTATCAGTGCAATAGACGTGAAGGTAAATTTACCAATTATTACTAGTTCCAGAATTAAGAAATCACATTATTCTAATATGATAATAAGCTGGCAAACAACGATTTATAAGCATAATGAAGTGATTTATTTTGGGAAGAATATACTGCATTTTTCGAAGAAGAAGACAGAGCAATGTTCTGTTGAAACATGTTCCCCCAAAAATAAATCACTTTATTATGCTTATAAATCGTTGTTTGCCAACTTATTACTGTGATACTGAGTACTACTATTGCCAAAATTAAGTATAAATTAAAGAAGCCAAAATTTACGGGCAAATGCAACATGTCTCTGCCACGCAATCCCAACATGGCCAATTTTGACACCAGAAAAATTGTGAAAACATAGAAAAAGCTAAAACTGTCTATATCACTGCTTGGGAACTGCAAGGTGGTATCTTTGTTCCACATCTCATGTAAGTTGGTTGACATACACTTGAATAGTTGACGAAAACCTCAACTTGTGCTTTCCTCACTGAAATATTGATCAAAAGATGAAAATTCCAAAATTGTCTAGAGCTCTGTTTGTGACCTGTAAAAAGTATCTTTGCACCAGATCACATGTGAATGGGCCAAGATATGGAGGAGGAGTAATTGTCAAAAACTGTAAAATTATGCTTTTTGTAAATTATACCTTGATCATACCATGTTTCAAGTCAATCTGCCAAGAAATGAAGGAAAGGCGGTCGATTGAAAACTGTTTGGAGGAAGAAGAAGAAACAATACAAAAACAGTACGTCTGTCTGTTGAGACATAATAAACAAAATGATGAAAGTTTAAAAATTACAATTCTGTAATTATAGATTAACAATTTATCAATGAAATGAAAAGAGCTGAAGACGGTTGCATAAATCAATAATATTGTGTTATTAATCCTTACCCTAATTTTGATTGATAAATGACTTAAGTAAAATTGATAATAATTACAATTTACTTACTGAATCTAGTTCACACCATAACAGTTGTTATTCGTGAAATTGATGATGATATATACATGTATATATTGATATATATCCTCGACCACTACTAAGTCTATCGTACGCTAACCGGCCTAATGAGCCCTGGTATCTAGCGACAGACCTTTTCGGTACTGAATATTGCAGATGTAGTGTGGTTGACATATTATTACATATTCTTCTTTGCTTTCACTCATAAGTTTTTAAAAATAAAACTTAGAAAAAGATTTGGGTTCTCAAACCCATTATGTATCGTACTTAAAGCTGCCCTTCACTGTCATTAGCCAGATACTAAAACTGAACATCAAAAAGAAAGAAGAAAACCATTAATAAAAGTACTCCAACCACCGTAAAAAATGGCAAAAAAGAAACGTGAGATCTAGGTGAATCAATACGTACTATAATTAGAAGGTTGAATATAACAATTCACCCACCAAATTCCAACAATTTTGTAATATAGATATGAAATATTGGAACATATGGTATCTATGGTGGTATGTTTTATCTATTTATTTTAAATATAATGACTTCCGCTTGTTTGTGTTTAGATGTTAATTCTAATGTACTACTTAGAGAAACGAACAAGTGTGGTAACTTGAGTTGTTAAGAAGTGCCTTATAAGTAATTGCTAATGGGTTAGCCTTTGGTTTAGTTGGGTGTTTGTTTGTTTGTTTTGAATTTCGCGCAAAGCTACACCAGGGCTATCTGCTCTAACAGTTAGAAGGAAGTCAACGCCACTCACTACCAACTTTTGTGCTAAACTTTCATCAACTAAAGATGGTGGGATTTACCATCACATCATAACGCCCCATTGGCTGAAATGGTGACAGGAATTCGAACCCGCGATCCGCAGATTGCGGGACAAGTCCCCTAACCACTAGACCATGCTAGAACATAGGTCAATTGGGAGAGTACTCACGCGGATTGCGAGAGGACCCCGGCTCAAGAGAGATGTAAATATATGATTGCATCACAATAATCCCTAATTAATATTGTTGGGAATGAACTACTGTGCAAACAATATCATCTATCACTAATATGGGCTGAAATAGCAATAATTTTAAACTAATTTTGGAGTTTTAAATAGTATTGATATTAAAAATTGACTTATTAAATCGCATCCTAAGCACTGGCTTTTCGCAAATCGATTAATGAAACCTATAATCTCCTACTTTTCTTCAACATAGTTCATAAATGTGTGGTTTATAGTTTAACTTACATTGATACTTGAACCAGAACTGTTTCGAGTATGGCGTTCTCTGAGTGTATACAAGGGACGAAGTTGTCCATGTTATTAATTCAGCGTTTAATACGAACTTGAAGAGTCAAATACCTTATTACGCATACGATAAGTGCTCAGTTTTATATACTGGCTTTTAATTACCCACTAACAAATGTTAAGGTTGACGAATTATCACTCGTCGTTTGCTAAGTTAATAGCGTGCTAATAAACCCTTTGGTTGTCAACAGCCAGACATGCCTCCTTTTAGTTTTTGTTCCTTATGTATAGTAGTTCTAAAGCAAAGCCGTGAAAGGCGTTGAGTTTCTCACGCAGTTTTTCTTATCATTGGCGTAGCTAGGTATTAAATACGGCATTGTGTATCATCAAGAAGAATTAATCCAAGTTTCACGCTTCACGTTTATTCCTTGAGGCTAGGAATGTTTGTAACTTACACAACACAACCATAATTTGCTATTATGATTATAGTCTAGCTGGGTGTCTTAAAATACTGAAATATGTAGGCCGAGTTGAACCGGAGACTAGAGCTTCATCACATTTTCAGATTAGTTTGTTTATAGTTTAAGATATTTTGCCTCAGCATAAATTTTTCTTTTGAAAATAAAAATAGCATAACGTGAAAAATAAAAATTATCGTTTACAGAAGGTTAGAAATTGCAAAAATAATAAAAAGAAATAGAAAATTTTACTTTATGAAAGTCAAATATAGAATAGATAGACGAAAATGTGTAAAAATATTGTTGGTGTTTACCAATATACTCAATCTATCTGGAATGATACTTAAATAACAACGAAATCGAAATCAATAATTAGATATTATTACAATAATGGTCCTATTCCACTAGGCCTGCGTAATTTCCAAAACTATGACATTATTTTGTTTGAGTGTACTTACATACGGAACTTGAAAGCTGAAAAACATCCAACATTGAGACAAAAAAAATTACATGTTTTACCAATAACAATAGTAAAAATGCAGAACTGTAGTATGCAGAAAAAAAGTATCCTTCATGATTGGAAACTTATAACTAGTTACCTGGACGTCGTATGGTGAATATGATCCATATAATATTGTCTTGGAATCAAGAACGTCCACAGACTTTCTTTCATACATACGTTTCTACAAAAAGTAGAAGTATAAAAGTATAGAAGTAGTTTAAGTATAAAAAGTGTCAAATGCGCATAACAGACGGGTGTCAGCTACAAAGATGGTGCTAAACAGTTTAGATGTTATATCTCATATCTGAAATCACTCTTTGTTCTATCATTGTTCACAGGGTTATTTTATTTATTTTTTGATTAGCAGTTTCTTTTTGTAGACTTTCTTATTTACGAAACCAAATGTTTCCGTAAATATTCAGCTGTAAGTTTACGAACTTACAAAGCTGAAATTTGAGGTACGATTCTCCGCGGCGAACTGAGAGAAGATAGCCTAATGTGTGGCTTGGCACTGAAACAAGCAAACAATAAAACCAGGGAATTGCCGCGTTTTGTCGTTTCAGTGTCTTCCTCAAGGAAAGAAAATTTCCCTAGGGAGTAAAAATCACTGGTGTGAAATAGTATATTTGATTATCATTGTTGAACCCGAAAAAAACAAGCATGATACAAATACATTAAAAACAGCCTGGTCTTCGACGAAAACAAAATATATCGACTAAAGGTATATTTGTATTTACATTCTGAACAAACATTATGCGACGCTTGGGCTTTTAAACAGCCAGGTAAAAAAAACAAACAAGAATTAGGCATAGCTGTCACTGATTTTGAATTCTCAATCAGAGGGAAAGTAATTAGTAGCGGCTCTCGCCACCTCCATGGCTATTTACTGTTAACCGAGTATCATGATTGACCGTCACAGTTAGAGCCCACCCACCAACCGCTGAAAATGTGAAACATGTTTAGCGGCATATTGCGGGCTCGAGCCTTGGAACTTCAGATCAGCACCCCAGCTCATTTACCATTAGGCCTTGACTGCAGTCTTGGTTCGACAGAAGCTTTATCAGTTTATCTACTTAAGAAGTAGCGCGAACGTTTCAGAATATTTTCTTTTTTTCACTTATTTTTAATCATTGTAAAAAAATGTCACTAAATGCATTAACTATACCAACTATATTCAAGAAGCTATTTTTTTTGGTAGTGCGATCAGAAATATCCTAAGACCAAATGTAAAATTGTACATAAACACTGTTTAGAAAATATATTAAATATAGCTATATATATATACATATATAATACTGCTAAGGTTTTCTGATTTCAAATTATTTTAACTGCAATGTTCCTAGAGGTTAGTCACTATAATACCTCGAAATTTAAACCCAATGTCACAAAAAGGACAATTCTTAGTTTCAATTATTGAAACACTGTCATCACTCAAATTACATGGCCATCGTGTTATTGTACTACGAAAAATATGATCAGTCAAACTGATGTTTTCCCCAAGTTCAGCGATACATGCACAGTCGGACATCGTCAGAAAGCAAAAACCCCACAATAAGTGAACCCCGAAGCTAAACATTCTTGAATATTTAGTTCCCCACAAAAGCTGTGTCAAAGTTTTTCTACGAAGCCCTTCCTAAATCTCATACTTAAGACTTAGCCTCCAGCTCAGATCTGCCCTTAGTATTTTTGTTAAACAAAGGATTCAATTAAAGAATTGCTAAAGGCAAATAATAGCAGCCTTCCATTATAATAAGCACGCTAATAATTCAGTAACTTGAACATTTTTAATTGTGCCTGCTTTAGAAGTAAAGAAGTATACTTGTCAAACGTTTAAAAATAAAGATTTAAATAAGTTCACAGTCTTAAAAAGTTAAATATACTTATATGCGAATACTGTTTTACAAACCTTAACAACAAAAAAAGAAATATATAAACATCAGTAAATATTTAATATTAAGGTGTTTAACACTGCAAGTGCAATGCCGTACGTATTCACCAGTTAAATTGTGTTATATTGGAAGTACAACGATTGTCTTCTCATTAGAAACGCATTTCACAATAAAACTACTTAAAGAAGTACCAGCTGTGAGTTTTTCTCCATTTTTCGGATGGATACGCGCCGTAAGGACAGTTTGGTTAAAATAAGTAATTTGCTTATTACTGTTATTGCTGTACGCAACTAGTTAGTCTTTGTTAGTGTAATACGTTAGTAACTGCAAAGTATAGTGTATCACACAAGAACATGTATACTCTGTATCACAGGGTACATTGTCATACAACAACAAATATATACTGTATGTCTCGGGTAGAATGTGATACAGGAGGAAAAAAATACCGTGTAACTCAGGGTGTGATTGATACTGAAGAACATAAAAAAATTAAAGTAAAGTATAAAATAACATAAAAACCGTGTAATCAGAGTATAATGTTGAACAGAAGGCAATACAAAAGGAGTAGCTCAAGCTGTAATACGGTATAAAAAAACAGCAAAATCGTATAAGTTGATAAAAACCTAATACTTCAAAGTGTAATGTTAAACAAAAAACACAAAAACCCTGAAATTCAAGGTATAATGTAGGAAAGAAGAAATATAACATAAATATCGTATATTTCAGGGTATAATATGGTATACAAGAATATGAATACTGCAGCTTCACCTAAAATCGGGGAATCGAGCTTCGGATTTTAGCTTTGTACGTCCGTAAGCATACCGCTGACTCATCTCAAAATATAAGAATTTAAAAGAATAGCAAAATAATGCCCCTCAATGTATAAAGATATAGAAGAATAGTAAAACTGTGTACCTCGAGGTAATAAGGGTATAAAAAGACATAAAAATGTGTAGTTCAAGGTGTAAAGAAGCACAGAAAAACGTATTTATCGTGTAGACCACAAATATAGTGCACAAAAATATAAAATATGTAGCTTTATGTGATACAGAAGAGTGAGATGTACGTAAAACGTGCAGAAGTCATAAGTGAAAATATACGATCAATCAACTTAGGGAAAAACATGCATGAGTTTAATGTTGTACATTGTGCAGGAGAAGACGCGTGCTAAACAACTCAAATTATAACTTAACACACAGTATGTATAAGCAGAGTTGTGTCATATACAATAGTTATTAAAAAGAATATGCAGAAATTATCATTTTTGGCCAAGAAGATCTTTGAAACATTATAACACAATAAAATTGACTATAATTGTTAACAGATCATTCTTTACTGGCTCTATACATGTTGTCACTTTCCTGTAAGAAGTATATAACAGCATCTCGATCTCAAACTTTGCATGCTGCACGAGGGTGCAAACGAGGCCTTTCACTCAATTCCAGAACTCAATTGGTTGGCTGGAAATGCAACACAGAGAGCCTCGGTTCAAACAATATTTATATACATCACATATATGATATCAACTATCACGGTGCATAATGTCCTCTGCCAGCCAGGCATCATCTATGAATTGGTTGTTTGTGTGATATATCATCACAATAGAAAAATGTGTTTCCTTTTTAACTAACGCTTCCTTGTTCTTCCTTTACTGTTCGTATTTTTTCTCTATATATATAACATTTCAGGAAGCTGCTGTATTGTTCATAATTGATACTTTCCTGTCAGGCATAAGTATACTTGACTACCACGACAAACAGGCATAAAAATAACAACTTGTATTTATAAATATCTAAGTAAATAGGTGTTACGGTAATATTTGTAACGTAATGGACCACTTTTAGTTGCCAGTGAGTAAGATGTTCTGCTTATTACAAATATACTCTTCAACATCATCATATTTAGAATATTAATAACATTATTTTGTTTGTTTGTTTGTAAATAGGTTTGGTTTAATGTATATTGCTACTTCTTTTTCAGGGTGAAGCAGACAGCAGGAAATAAAGGGTTGACATTTTTGTGAACTTTGGCATTTGTGTCACTCCTTAATGTAAAATTTGCAATTCCACATTGTCCAACCACTGTCGACCAATTAAATCACTGTAGTTAGTATTTCGAAAAAAATATTTGTATGAGACCTCTTTTATTTTTTTAAGGATATCACAGTTATTTACCCTGTAGATCTCTGAGAATATTTAGTTAAAATATATTACTTGGTATGTGGATAGCCTAGAGATATTGAATATGTTTAGGAACACATTAGTCACTGAATAAGTAGACAATCTGGAAGTACTAAAAACATTTTGGAGTACTTCTATTTGCCACTAGATAATTGAACAGTTTGGAAATATTGGGCGCACTTCGGAACGCTTTCATTTAGTATTACATACCATTGGTTACGCTGAAAATGTTTAAAACGGCGTAGAGCAGACCTCTGATAACTGGCCACCAGATAAAATAGCTATTTTAAAAATATAATAACGTTTCCGAGCACTGTCTTTTTCACAAAGTAAGGGGACCGTCTGAAAGTACTAAAACGTTCCGGAAAACTTCATTTATCTACTGAATATTCAATTATATATATCCAGGAATTTTGTTTTCTTTATTAATCCACCCACATAGAGGGGGTATAAACAAAAATACATCAATGATTCAACACATCCCATGAAAGTGTCGTCACAGATCTGGATAGTAATAAAAAATAGTTGAGGTTAATTACTTAAATTACATAGACAGAAAATTAGTAATAACAAACAAAAAATAAAAAAGATACTTAATAAAAATAAGATGATCTGAACTGATAAACATTAAAAATGAAGCCTGGAGATATTAAGAACGTTTCAGAATCCTCATTTCCAATAGAGCAAGTCGGCAGAAACATTACAAGAGTTTTGAGACACTTCCAAGTATCAGAAGCTTATCACATGCCTCCAAGGTTTTGCATTCGTTATCACACAAACCACTTTATGTTTTTACAACATACACTAGACATGTTTAAATTAACGAAATAAAGTTACTGTATTATTATCTGCAAATAGTTTATCGGGATAAGAAACAATTCATGTTTTAACATAAAGCCACACCAGCTAAATTATAAAGATATCACGTGTACAAAATTTCCAAGATGTATCAGTGTATGTATATACGCAATGCTGTTTTTAATCTCAAGCAAGGTGTATTCAAAGACAGTTTTAACAGAGACAAAATACTGTTGGGTAACTATTGTAACTACTGTATTATTATCATTAATACATTTTTAGTAAATTGGGTACTTAGTGCTTTCTAATATATTTATACAAATATCTCGTTCGATATCAAAGAACCAGTAGAAATATAGTAGATTATTTAACCTACAAGTATAGCTAAGCCTAATATATGGACGTGAGGCTTTTTATTATTTTCCATTACATATCCACAGTAAGAGGGAACGCAGACATCCAACTAAGCATTTAAAGATCGAACAGTTACTTGCATACAAAATACTTATTTGACATATTATCAGATATATTTTATCACAAATAAAAAATCATGAATCATATAGGAGCATATAAGCCAATGGACAGTTGTGTGTACGAATCAAATATATGGCACACTAACCACAAGTTGTAGGCTCAGTAGCTTGTCCAAAATCCTATATGAATGTCCTATTGCAGATGAAAACTGTCGGAGTCGATATAATATATATGCATAATATATAATATCACCACAGCATGTGCAAGAATTCACACATCTATTCATGTTTGAACGTCACCTAGAGGTATAGCTAGCTTCCTGTACCAAGAATGGAATCAATTACTAAAGCAGCAGGATTCACAGCAGGGCTAAAACTTGGCCTATTAAGACACAGGCACAACTAAGAGATCCTCCCAAAACCCTGCTGATGTTAGAGCCGTAAACATACCGAAATCCTTAGCCGTAAGGCAGGATATTACCTGAAGCCAATTGGATCAACATATTCATTTTACCTGAATAGATATCACGGTTAGATATTCAATAAATGAAAGGACACCCCACCATGGAAACAACAGCATCACATAACGTGGGTGCAAAATTGCTAAGTCCTGTAATTACTTCCAATTAGAAGCGTAATTTCTGCTTTAGACAATAAATTGGGTAGAGCAAACATAGCCTGTAAAAAAGGCAATATGTTATATACTTAGCAAGGTAGCCATCTCATGGAGACTGTTGGTGAGAGGCTGTTATTAACGATTCATTTCAACGTTTTCTCTTTTGTTTAAAAGGCATGCCATTTTGTTTATAAAGTTTAAAACTTTCAAAAATGAAACGAAAATATTAGATTTATTTCGCATTTTATCAACAAAATAATCATTTCATATTACAAAGAAACTTTAAATATGATAAAGCGACATTCAACCTCCATTTAATTTTAAGAAATAATGCCAACTTACACGCAATACGCTACCCTAGTGGAAGCCAGTGGCACTAGAAACTAAACATAATACATAATAAATCAAAGCTTCACACTAAATACAGCTAATAGTATATGACAAATTAAATATCGAATTATATTAAAATTAAATACATAAAACCAATTATACCGTTCTCCAGTTTTAGCGCTTATATCATACTAGCTGGTGAATCCGTTCAAAGCACAGACAAGACATAAGGCTTCCGGGAGTGTAAGGGAGTCAGATCTGTGTGCCAACCCCCTATGTCACTCTCCAGGGGACTCTAATGGTGTATACCAGCTTTAGCGACAAATGGTCCAGCCGCTCGCAAGTTACAAGCAGACACACACACACACACATACGCAGACTTTTGTCAAGTGATGTTTTTTAATATATTATTTCAAGTTACAGATATACGTTCAAGCGCTCTGCCTTCGATTGCACCAGAACGACGAGGTTTTACGTGAAATATCCATGATTTAATAGATTATTTAATCTAGACAGTTATGTACAGAATAATGCTTTTATTGTAAATAATTATAAGTACTTCTTGAAATATAAGGAGCCTTTTTTTTGGGGGGGGAGGCTATAGCCACATATTTATAAAGGCAATAACGAAATTTCGACACAAAATGTACAGCGCAATGTTGAAGAATAATTTTTTTAAGTAAAAATGTGATTCTGTAAAATATTTTTCAATTAAACCCTGGTTATAACATTGCTCCAGTACCCCGGTGGGTTAGCGTTAAATTTCCAGGCTAAAACTTTCCGATGTTAAAATTCGAAGTTCGATTCTCGACGGTGGCCGGAGCGTAGATAACCCTAACGTAGTCTTGTGCTACAAACCATCACAAAAACACTGTTTCAGTTTTTCTAGTAACCAGGTGTATCATTAATTAACACTTCTTAGAAAACTAGTGGTAAAGATATCCTAGTTTTTAAAGCAATGAGATAATATTGTAACACCACATTTTCCTCAAAATATGACTGTTTTCGAAAATAAAAAGGTCCGAATTATTCTTTCCTAAGTGCACCTAAAACCTATTAATCTGTTTTTATTCAATTTTGTGGTGAAAAAGTACTAGTACTACATTTTTTCTGTTTCGTCGAAAGATTAAGTAGTTACTAGTTATCATAGTCTTCTGTCTATGTAAGATAAAACAAAGACAATTTTTGCTCACCAATTAATGTTAATATTTGCATACAATTTTTTCTTAAGTATTCGCAATCTTATTCGCCCGTCAATGTTGGTACATGGTGACTGGGTAGTCTAATTCTAAAGTTCAGTACTATTCTCAAAGTAATCGTTACCAACGCCCAAAACAAACCAACAATACGCCTACTTCACATGGCCAAAGACATGCACAAAGTAACGTGTGTTACTCCATAAGAAAACACAAATCAAAATTCTACATATACAGAGATAACCTGCTTAGCACGTGCGACGATTTAAGTTGTTTTTATCATCGATCAATTCCTCTCATTATCAAGTTCCACCCATTTTTTTTTTAAACCACACACCCAGAACTTGTGTTCAGTGTCGGGTAATTCATTAATCACTCCCTCTTTTTCAATACCACACATTCCATGCAACATGAACAGACATCATCCTGCAATACTCAACAGACACACAGACAGGCATGGAACACAACAATATATTAGATTCAGCATTTTTTAAACAAACATCATAAGAAAAGATGTGTTGTAAATTAACACAAGTATTGTGTTATGTCACAACAACACTACACTTTGTGTTCCCTAATTACAGACTTAGGTGAGCTATAAAACAATTAATTGAATTGAAGCGTTAGAAAATAGAAACGTTTTGGTTTAAGTTGACGACACAAATGACGCGCCATTTTCAATTCCAAATTGTGTTGTACTGTGTAGTCCGATTTTCATGACGAGTTCATGTTCATGAGTTGCACGTTTTGTAAGTTCATCTGAGGTAATTCTTTAAATATTGATTTTGTATATTGTTTGACTTTTAATTTATATTTTTATATGCCTTAATTTTCTAATATTATTATGTGTATCTAGATTACATGAAATTTAACAAAGATGTTTTGTATCAGTCAACATATCTATGTTATATTTTGATAGTCCACAATGATTGTATTATAGCCATTTAATTTGTGTTGTTTTTAACAAAAGATTTTACAGTGTAAAACAGTATTTTTTTGTTCTTTTTATCTTCCAAAATTATCACTGAGAACACTTTTTTTGTTTAATTCTAAAACTGCCTAAAAGTTACAGCACATTTTCTATTCTAAAAATGTTTTATAATGTTAATTATCTATTAAGGTTCTATATGAAAGTATAGCTGTGCGCCAGTTTGTTTGTTTGTTGTTAAGCGCAAAGCTACACAGCGGGGTACCTGTGATGTGCCCATCACTGGTACGTCAATTTCCTATAGTTCAAAATCAACATTTTCCATTGATTAAACAGCTTTAATATGCATAAAAAAATGTTAGCTATATAAATAAATTCAATCTCATCATCTTCATCGGAATTCGGTCCATGTTTTGGTCCAGGGAGGGTCAGGTTCAGCGTAGGCCTATTACTCCCTCTCTAGAATTGTTATTTTGTTTGCACTCTTTTGAATCATAGGTAATACCTTTTGTTATTTTGTTGTTGCATTCGTCACGGTATATTACATTTTGTCCATTGTCCTCAGTTTTAATAAACATACCCTTTTCATGCCATGTCCAACTCATAGGGCAATATTAACTCATATATTTTCACTAGCTTCACTTATTTATGATTGCACTATTAGTCCATGTTCACAATACAGTTCCACTTATCAGTCATACACACACACAAACATAATCTATTTATACATATAAAACTCTTTAAAATGGAGTTACGTTTGTGTCTAGGATTCAGTTAACCTAGCACTGTTTGATCTGTAAGTTTCTTATTTATGAATGTTTAGTACTTAGGACTTGGTATATCATGTATTATGTAACTCACTAGTTTGCTCATCAGTCCATTTTTATTAATATTGTTCTTATAATATTGAAGCGAGTTATCCAGGAGTCTATCTGATAGAGTGGGCATGTTTGAATAGTTGTATAGAACTTCTGAATTTGTTGATCGTGGGACTCAATGCTTTCGTTAAAATATAGTTTTGCTGTAGTTTGTTGATGTGTGTTTTTGATACATTTATCCATGTTATACAGGCATGTTCTGTAAAATTTTAATATATTTTCTGTCGAAGCTCCTTGTTTGTTTCCAGTCAGGCTCCTAAAGTAACTCGCTCTTTTCCAAATTCTGGTTTTTATGCTATTAATGTGTGGTAGCAAGTTCAATTTTGAGTCAAATGTAATCCCTAAAAATTTTGCTGATGTTGCCTCCTGTATGAGAGTCCCGTCTAGATATAACTGTGGTATTAATTTGCTTGTTTTGTACGAATTTGTAAATAATATGACTTGTGTTTTGTGCGTATATATTTTAATTTTCCACTTATTGCAGTACAAATTCTATTTCGTTTCGTAGTGGTTCTATATTGTATGTTGCTATTCTTGGGTTTGGGGCACTCTTCCAGATTGCAACATCATCTGCGAACTGTGAGCAAAAAGTGTGGTTTGAGAGGCATGTCGTTGACATACATGTTAAATAGTGTAGGGCGAAGTACTTCTCCATGAAGAATGCCCGCCTTCGGATTAGGTGCCCTCACCATTCACTCTGATGCTCCTGTCTTCCTGGAAGTTATTACAATAATCCTCAGTTTTTGTCTGTCCTGAAAATGCGCGCGCACCTTACTATCTAAATGCGCATGCGCGCACATTTATTTCAACAAATGTAAACAAAGGGCAGATATAAATATACTTTAATGTACATTTTGTACAACATATTAAAAGCTTATTACAATTTTTTAAAAAGGCCTAACTTTAGGTAAATAAAATTATAAATTTATTTATTGTTGGTATTAAATACAGTGTAGTTTAGCTGTAAGTAAACTAAAGCAAAAACGTACACAAGTTACAGTATTAATTTATATTTTTATCGAATATAGGCCGTACCTAATAAAGGCTTAACTAATGATAGGTCTAAGAAAAGTGGACTAATATATACATCGGTGTCTGCGATTAGAACTTTTTTGTATTATTCTAGAAATCCTGTATTTAAAAAAGTACTGTTGCACTAAAAATATTATTTTGAGCGCAAATGTTTTGCGGGTTTCTACTAGCAGTTCATAATGGTACGTTTACAACAGACACTTGAAAAATGTCGTAAAACGTTAAGCACTGGGCAAAAGGCTATAGAAATTGTTGTTAATTGGAGGCATGATGTGATATGTTTTTAGAAGATCCCTTGTCGTTTCATGTATTCCACTGTTGTCACCAGACTTTCCAGACATTTGAGGTTCTGGAAAATGCAAAGCACCGAGTAAATTCTTAACTTCACTAATTTTGCGCCTGTATCTTTAAAAACAATATTTCTGGATGTTTCAAGCATTTTTCAGGCACTTAACATAAGGAAAACAAGGACTGACAAATAATGTAAGGTATTTTGTTGCATGACTCATAAAGAACTAACAAAGGCCCTCGCGCATTGACTTCACGGGAATGACAGAACGGCGTGGGTATGCATCATTCGCCATGCAGGTCTGTTTAATACCTGCACAAAAGTTTTCACACATACTGGAGAGCGTTTTCATGCTAGTGTAACTATTCTAAATATATTATCTAATTTGTACTTCTAGGTGTCCTGAAAAATCTGGCCTTACCAAAAAACCCTGAAAGTTTCAGGGTGATCAGAGGTAGGGAAGCTGTAAAGTTTTTCTTCACAATTCGCTTTAAATTATATAGATTAAACAAAATGGCGTCAGATAGTACAATAGAAGATCTTAATAGGCTTCATGATCAACAAAATAATTAATAAGGTTTCAATACGTTTCAAGCACTAAAGATAATATGTAAGGAAAGCTTCACAAAATGAACTAACATAAGAAAAGACAGTAAACAAAAGGTCGTTGAAAAGAAAATAAGTATAGGAAAACTACATTGACTATAACACAGTAACCAAGAGCGAGTGAAACTTAATGGATACAGTAACACAACACAGGAGACAATAAAAAATATGACAACGGACACTATACTTAACCATAAGATAACAATGTTTTAATGTCTATCTTTTTTTTTCTGCCTTTTCATTTGAACTAGGCCGAGCGTGGCCTAATGTTTAGTGTGCAGAGAAGGTCCAAGGTTTGAGCTCGCGAAGTGCTTCTGAACATGTTCTGCGCTTTCAGCGGTGAGCACGTTATAAACGTGACAGTCAATTCAAATAATCAATTAAGAGTAGCCGTTTAAGTGGCGAGTGCTGTTAATTGGTTAGCCTCCCTCTATCCAGCAGTTTCAACTTAAGAACAATTATATCTGAACCTTGGGGTATCTGACCTGACCATTTAACCTATTTACTCTATAAAATTATAATCAGGTTGAAAATACTAAATACTTTTTAAAATTGCCTAGTCTGATACTTGTTTAAAGGTTTCTTACTTTATGTTCTTATGTTTGTTTAGGGTTGTCATATCGTCCTACCATGTTTCTTACTTTATGTTCTCATGTTTGTTTAGCGTTGTGATATCGTCCTACCATATTTCATACTTTATGTTCTCATGTTTGTTTAGGGTTGTCATATCGTCCTACCATGTTTCTTACTTTGTGTTCTCATGTTTGTTTAGGGTTGTCATATCGTCCTACCATGTTTCATACTTTATGTTCTCATGTTTGTTTAGGGTTGTCATATTGTCCTACCATGTTTCTTACTTTGTGTTCTCATGTTTGTTTAGGGTTGTCATATCGTCCTACCATGTTTCTTACTTTATGTTCTCATGTTTGTTTAGGGTTGTCATATCGTCCTACCATGTTTCTTACTTTGTGTTCTCATGTTTGTTTAGGGTTGTCATATCGTCCTACCATGTTTCTTACTTTATGTTCTCATGTTTGTTTAGAGTTGTCATATCGTCTTACCATGTTTCTTACTCTTACTCGTTAATTAAAAAAAAGTGGTGTGATTTCGTTCTGTAGAAATTTAGAGATTATTCTGGACACTTGGTTCACCGTGTATGTTCGTAGTGCCATTAGAATATTTTAAAAGTACTACATAAGCCAGGCAAAAAATAAATGATTTTACTCTACACGTAGATGTAAAGTTGAGTAATCCAAACAAGATGTACGATTATGACAATGAAAGAGAAATGTATCCTTCAATGTACACTTACCTTTAACTATTAATAGAAGCTTCAATTCAAATAATGGTTAAGATGAAAATCAGTGTTTTATCTAATTCTAGATTCTAGTGGTTCTAATTGTAGAACCTATAATGATAAAGAATATAGAATTCTGTTATTTTGGTGTTTCATCTTTAACATTAAAGACATCTTTAATTCTACATATTGGTTTCAATGTATACTTTAACCGAAGTTGTGGATAGGCACTTCTAAGTATTTGTTGAAGTTGTTTTTATAATTTCAAAATATTGTACTCATGGTAACGAAATAAATACATTTTCTTTGTTGACTGCAATCTTTATATTTGGGGACATATATTAATATTTTAAATAACCCTTAACAGCTTTATTCATAATTTTGTGTGGCAGCTTATTTTTTATCAAAAAACTTTTAATTTTATCAAATTATTTTACTAAACCATTGAGGATAAAGTTTCTAAGGATTATTGGATGAAACAATATATCCCCAAATATAAAGATTGCAGTCAATAAAAAAGTGTTTATTTTTTACCATATTTAAGAACACAGTCTTTTGAAACCAAAAACAATTTCATAAAATATTTAGAAGAACATATCTACAAGTTCGTTCAATGTGTTCAGTCGATATGTAGAAATATACTTTTAATGCGTTTAGAATAATTTCTATCAGTGATAAATTAAGAAATCAATATTGGTTTTAGTTTCCTGGAAGTTTCTTAATTGACAGTCTCCTTTATTATTACACCTTGTTCGTTTTTTGAACTAAATAATATTTCAAAGTTCTTTTCGTCATCAGTTCCATCACATTCTTGATCTAGATGTTTGAAGAATTATTAACACTAGGCTTCAGATACTCTTTTGTAGGTTGTTTTATATGGTTTATCCCACAAAATCTTGTTCACACCGAGAATAAATATATCGCTAAATCGCTAAACATCCCAGGAGTTTATTTAATCTGTTCTTTATCTTGATAAACATCTCATTTCTCAATACCGATTTTATGGCAATACACAGTGAAATATTTGGATAATGTGATTTCAAGATATGCTTAATTTTGTTTCTCAATGCATAACTGTCTTTACCCATAAGTGGAAGAAAGACAGTTTAGACACACCATAACTCACTTTACGTGTGTGTATGTGTGTGTGTGTGTGGCGGGGGGGGGTACCCTCCATTTAAATAAACATTTTTAAATGTTGTTGAGTAATAAAAGATGAAAACCATTTATAAACAAAAAAAAAACATTTTTACACTTTCTATTTCTTTATGCAACAATGATAGCTACAGGCAATATGAAAAGATCTATGAAATAATATCAAATTATCCTTATATCTAACAAGCAGAAGTTTGTCAACATGACTATACAATCCTGTGTGTGTTGGTTTATGATATATTTCTATTTCTATGTGATCTCCAAAATTATTTCTATATAGGTTTAAAACAAACAAATTTGAATTATTTTCTTCATCAGTTGTTGGTTATTTAAATATTCAAGGAATGAAACAATTTGTTCTTTTTCCTTAAAGATAACAAAAGTCCCAACAACGAATAAGATTTAAGAATAAAAGAATATTAATAAAAATACCCAAATTAAAGAATTCTTATATTTTTTAATAATATAAATATCCTAGGTAATTCTAGGTACACAGATAATAAAATTAGAATCCAGAATTAGAGAATACACTGATTTAAGGAAGATGAAGAAATTAAGTATAAAACAACATGTACTGAGTGAATGAATGTGTTGAGATGAAAAGGTAATAGAATCGAATAGAGACAGGTCCAATGTTTGACATAAAGGAATGATATAACAGAGAAAATGATACTTTCATCATTACAGGTCTGCAAGAACAGTAACACTAGTGAGTTGTAAATTTAGATTGCCTTATACACACTTATAGGTGAATATATGAACTACATAAAACTTGATCAAATTTTCTCTTGTTTCACGAGTGAGGTATAACATTGATTTTTTTTTGCCAATTATCATCGTTAATCATATAAAGGAGCGTTAATTGCATGATGCACTCAACTTTCCAGTTTAGTAATTATCGCTGAACATATAACATGAAGATAAGAAATGTGTATTCGAGGGACTATAGTGTTAACATTTAGATCAAATGACCGTTAAAAAAATGTAATTTAGACATATGAAAGAAGCAGTCATATGAGTATAAAACTTAGATCAAGTAATTGGCTATACACATGTTATTGTGGCATTCCCAGGTAAAAACTGAACAAACAGATTAACTATTCTAATAGGTAGTCAAACAACGATTTATAAGCATAAATAAGACTTTTATTGATGCTGGAACATACTATATGTTTCTATAGAACATTGGTCTGTCTTCTTCAGGTATGATCAGAGACTTTTTAGAAAGTATAGAATTCCTCAAAGCAAACGATCTCCCACTAAACCGTGGTAACGGTCCTAGCAACATCAGCAGTACATGTACTTGACAAGGTCTATTTACCGTTCATACACTTGAACAGACTTGACCTATACCTATATCCTGCCACCTGCCGAAATCATTTCCGTCACATTTAATCCATGTGTCTTTTGTCTTTGTAACGATAAATAAGCCTTGTATTGCTTAGTACTGATCATACCTAAAGACGATTGGTCTAATTATAAAGATGGGGAAGAACAGTATCCCCACCTCTTGATGTGTCTAACTGTTAAAGACAATAAAAAGCCATCCAATGTAGTGATGAGATAGAAATGGACACACTAGCTCTGGTCCTAGTCATGAGTGGTCATCTAAGACCAGGATTGACGCTCCAGGTGGACACATTCTGTTTGTCTGGAACAATTAACTAAGAACAGGTATCCTATACTAAAGCTCTGAAGTTAGTTTAATTCATCTGAATAAAAATGTATTCAATTTCTAGCTTACAAAAGTTACAGCCACAATTCGTGCATACTACATATGTTAAAAAAAACACTGTGGAAGAAAAACATTGCACAGCGAACAGTTAATAGAAGATACTGACGATGGAAAATGTAGAGTTAAAATAATATAATCCAATTTTTGCGATTTTCAATATCCAAACTGTTTTTTATCTTTCTACAGGAAATGAACTATACATTATACGAATTTATACTGTAAGTCCTGTGCTGCCCTTGGAATCACTTTCTATAACATCTGTCATGCTGAACCTGATGACCACGATACCATATTATTGCTAAACACCGTAGTTTCTATTGTAACAAGCTTATGCGAGTATTTAATTCCAAGACAACGTTTAAGCGAAATTGAATGTGGTTGAACAGAGCTGCTGTGATTCGTATCTCTTTGGCCATTTTTTCTTATGAAAATAGCCATTGATTTGGAGGTGAAGCCGGAAGCTTGTAAGCCCTCGTCAACTTCAAATCCTTGATTACTATATTTTTAATAGTAATAAATGTGTCCAGCTTTATCACTATACCCTTTTGGCTCAGAGTATTTTTTGTCACAATATATAATATTGTTCATATACTGAACCGAACAGTTAACATGCACATAAGAAGAAGAAACGTATGACTCCCTCTGCTGTTAACTTACAATAGGTCATAGACTATAAGTAGCCACTCTTACATATAAGCCTATTTTGTAAATTATGTAAGTAACGCCTGTTGAATGTAAGAAATTACCATGCCGAGAGTAAACCTAGAAAGTTTGTTTCTTTCTTTCTAGAGCAAAGCTACAGTGAGCTATCCGTTGTATCCACCACTGGGAATCGAACCTCGTAAACTTACCCCTATTCCACCGGGAGGCAACTTAGATAGAAAGTATGAGCGATCATACACTATTTCCTTGTCATTAAGTGGATGTACATTTTGAGAACATTCGACGTATTTTTATGTCAAATAGCGAATGAATTAACCAAGATATAAAAGTTCTTTATAATTATGAAACATAATGGGTGTGCACAGGAATTTCTCAAAGAAGGCGGAGATCAAATTACTCCGAGCAGTGCTTCGAGGGGTCACTCAAGACCCAGGGAGCTAAAAAGTTAATGTATCTGATTTATCCCACGCTGTCACGAACAGAGTAGTTATTAGTTATCATAATTTGCTACAGATATGTTTTCACATGTTCGGGCAGGCTTACAATCACAAAAAAAATGACTGAAATAAAAATTTTGACCTCATTATTATAAAAACGCAATCTGAAAGTAAACATTAAAAATATATATATCCAATAAAAGCCAAATTATAATAATTTGATTACTTGAAATTATGGGTTAATATTCCGGAAGTGTGAGTTAGTAAAGACTTAAGAAAATGAAAAAAGAGACCTGATTTGCGAATAAAAAAACCCCTAAAAAATTAGTTTCGATACAGGTAAAAGCTTTACAAAATAA
>NW_013665960.1:73826-77345 GCF_000517525.1 Limulus polyphemus | reverse complement strand
CCAAACCAATTGAGCTCGTTTTTTCCCGCGCTTCCTATGATCACTACTCTCAGACATAGACATGCTTTTAATGTCTAACAATAATTTTATTTAGAATAATTTAAATTAAAAATAGTTTCCTGCTTTTCAAGTTTTAGTAGATTGAACATACTAATCTATTATCTTAATGTCAAATTCTAGTAACTTGAATATATTGATTGATCTATTAAAATTAATTCAAGCGTTGTTCTATCACTTTGGCCCGCCAGTGGCACAGCGGTATGTCTGCGGACTTACAACGCTAGAAATCGGGTTTCGATACTCGTGGTGGGCAGAGCACAGATAGCCCATTGTGTAGCTTTGTGCTTAACCTGCAAACAAACAAACAATCTATCACTTTGTATAGCACATGATAAAAATACATGTGCTAATTTAATGGGCACTATTTCATTTTCTTACGTGTGGCCTGAATATAAATAAATTATATAACACTGTAAGAATATAATAAGGAGTATAAATACAAATGGTGAGTTTATGTTAAATAATTCAGATGAAAGTAAATATAGACTTTGAGATTGTTTGAAAACCAAAGTTAATATGTCCGAAACTGTTAATCACGCTTTGTTCTCGTACACAGCTTTATCAAAATATGATGAACTAGAACTATGCAAACACTTTAACTAGTCTGTCTTTGTGATGCACTCGAAAGAAAAAAAACAACAACAAAGCAACTAATTAACTAATTATTTGTGAAGATTATTGATCGATAGAGCGCTCATTTAGTTAATTAAAATTACCAAAAAAATCCTCTAAACATATGTTGCTATACAACCCGGGCTGATTAATTCAGGGAGTTTAGCTGGATTAGAAACTCACAACCTGTGAGCATTATTTTATTCATTACTACTGTTATTAATGAGTAGCATATCTGTATAGACTGAACACATGAAGCGTCTAAAATGCTACAAGTTTATGTAGTCTTCATTTATTTACTACGCAGGTGTTTCCTACTTTCAACACATAATGTTTAAGAACTGATTTAGCTTGTAATAAATATTTCTTAATATCTTCTCCTTGAATCCCAGCTTATAATTATATCCGAATAAGACTATTTATATATTGATAGAAACAAAATAATAAAAATGAACTATAAGAATGGAATGATTTTATCGTACTTTACGTGATAAAAGTTTCGTCACATTCAGTTTAATTATCCACAAGAGCAGAGTTTGGATTATTAAAGGAAATAGTGATAGTTTTGCTTTTGAGGCAATGAAACTGAAATGTATGTAAAACGACATATTTCTTACATTCTTCTGGATTTTTTAAATTTTAGCCCTCATAAAGGGATCAAAGTGGTTTCTCGGTTTTTCAGGACTGGATACATGAATTTACATGAAAATTAGGATAATATATAAGCAATCATTCAAAATAAGTATTTACATTTAGATTTTTGAAAGTTTCGTACTAGGGAAATCAAAGATAGTTTTGGAGGATCCAATGTTTCATTGCATGCACATCACTGATAGGGCCGGGAGGTCTGGAGAATTTTCCTGGGGCTCACAGTCCGTAAATGGGCACTTGAGAAGGCACACAAATGTCTGGTCAAATAATTAACACGGAACAGTTAAACATTAAAAAAATAGTAATCTCATTCAGGCACTTTTCTTAAACTGTTGTGTAGTCATTCGAATTTGCTTCATAATCCCAGTCATCGTCGCAAAAGGGGAGGACAATTAGCATTTCACCACTGCTCAAAACAGTCCAATAGATCTGGAAACGCTTGCACTGTGAACTATGACACTAAAATACCACTTTGCCAAATATAAGGACATGCAAGAAAGTTAACGTTTACTCACACATCTAATTAACTTTAATTTATGTGTTGTTGACTTCATCTTGGCAACAGAACTCGAATAAGACACACAGATTACTTTAACGGTTAAAAGGAGTTCTGTATGCATCTATAAAAGTTTCTTGGACCAAAAAATGTTTCTTGGACTAGGGTTGGTTAAGTGACGCTGATACTTACAGGTCTTTCACCATCATGCTTTTATTTATTTATGTATTTGTTTTTTTTGCTTTTAAAAACGATAAATTACGAAAAGTATAATAATAAAAAATATTTTTTTTCACCTGGATATTCGTTGCATGCTATTGTGTTTTTTCTCGATTTTTTTTGTTTTTCATTAGCAAAAGTTAACAATAAAAGCATCCTTGGTACTAAAGCAAATCGGTCGTTTTGATAAACAAAAAAAATAATAATAATTAACTTTGTTAAAGACACTGCAAATTTCTACATTAGATTGCAAGTATTAAAAGAGTTGCTTGCTTACTAGGCCAGGGTATTTTATATTACATTTATATTACTTTGTAGCACACTACATTCTAGAATAGTGTAGTATATGCATTACACTTGTGTATACAAGGTGCTGCTGCTTCCTGCAATATAGTATCCTACTTCTTTGGATATGGGTCACTTGACACATTCTACAATTACTAAACACTTCGTAAGGATATATAATAACTGAACACAAACCCATTGAAGTTATTCAGGGTTTCGAAAACGAGTCAACCATTGTGTTTAGTAACCATTTATTTAAAGTATAGGTTTTTTTCACTGTGTGTGTGGATTACATTTCTAGGTCAAAACTTGATCAGTGTTACTACAATGTGAAGGCCTTTGATTTGTTTATATTGTTTAAACTTATAAGCACTATTAAACATACGCTTATTACTCACTGTTGCTTGTAACTCTAGTGTAGTTATTCTGTCTGCATTTTTATTTTTACGAAAACAAGCAAAAATAAACGATCCCTGGGTATTTAGTACTTTGAGGTTCAGTAGCAGTTACAGACTCTGGTTTTACAGCTTTTTTCTTGTTACTAATCGGAGATCAATTGGATCTTCACACAAAAAGTCTCTTGATGCACCTAAGCTCTATAGGAGCAACAATATTAATAGCAGGAGGTGACAGCATTTTGAACTAAAGTCCTGGCGATCCAGGTCAGCAAAGAAAGTGTAACTAAAACCAGTTTCTATTCTTTGCACTGTTAGCTACATAGTTACAAAAGAAAATTACTAAGAGCATTACAATAATACAGGCTGTCCATAAATTACTGTACGTGTTCTTTATTGAATATAATAGAAACCACGCCAGATGAATAGTTGCAGTGTGCGACGTATGGGAGAGTGATATGTGAAGTTGTTTCCTTTAGTTTAGATGTGGGTATAGGAAGACATTGTCTATAAGATGGAACTACTGTATACGGCAACGTTACGTGCGACGTATGGGAGAGTGATATGTGAAGTTGTTTCCTCTAGTTTAGATGTGGGTATAGGAAGACATTGTCTATAAGATGGAAGTACTGTATACGGCAACGTTACGTGCGACGTATGGGAGAGTGATATGTGAAGTTGTTTCCTTTAGTTTAGATGTGGGTATAGGAAGACATTGTCTATAAGATGGAAGAACTGTATACGGCAACGTTACTTGCGACGTATGGGAGAGGGATATGTGAAGTTGTTTCCTTTAGTTTA
>NW_013665960.1:69683-73416 GCF_000517525.1 Limulus polyphemus | reverse complement strand
GAATAGTTGCAGTGTGCGACGTATGGGAGAGTGATATGTGAAGTTGTTTCCTTTAGTTTAGATGTGGGTATAGGAAGACATTGTCTATAAGATGGAACTACTGTATACGGCAACGTTACGTGCGACGTATGGGAGAGTGATATGTGAAGTTGTTTCCTTTAGTTTAGATGTGGGTATAGGAAGACATTGCTTATAAGATGGAAGTACTGTAGACGGCAACGTTACGTGCTCAAATAACCAATGCGATTGCGATGATTACTCTGGAGATGCTGGCACGTGTGTGGGCGAAAATCGATTATCGCCTGGACACCCCTTGAGAAACAAACGGTGTCCATGTCGAGGTGTATGCTAACGACGCCACTGGTAATGGACAAACATAAGGTTTTAGTCTCCATTATGCCGCAAACTGCAATTGTTTATCTTATGTAGTTCTTATTCTATTCGATTAACAAAGATGTTTAATAATTTATGGACACCTTGTATTCCTGTATAGAATTACATAATAATGGAAGTAATTTAACTATCAAAGTTATGTCTATAATCTCACAAACAAACTTTTAAGACAGCTATATCAGAAGACGGAAAACAAGAAAAAGATAAATTACGATATTTAGATAAATTTACTTGTCAACATCAGGTGAGTGTTAGACAAATACATTTGAACATATAAATGTATAAGTATAAATCTGAATAATAGTACTGATGTATGTATTACTAGACCACGTCAGTTAATATGGGTGGAAGTAGCTACATACAAGAGAGACACCTATGTTTAAAGATTCCCTTGGTTGCACCAGAGACTTTGCAAAATTATATATACACGGCAAGAACTTTAAGCCTTTTGACGCTTAGACGCCATGATACATCACATGCTTGAGGTAGAACTGATGGGAATTTTAAAATTATTGTGGTAGCAGTCCCAAGGCAAAGATGTTCACTATTCAGGTGGGTTACGAATTCGTCTCCATTGATGATGTTGTAGATAAGATAAGATAAAATTGTTTAGAAAACTCAAACTCTTCCAACCACGTGGTATATATAGATAGGCCTTAGACACCACACACATTAGATCTGATACTTTCATAATGTGTCATACCCAATATGTAGAAGACATATCGATAAACTAAGCTGTCCTTATACTTGAAAATGTCACTTTCCTGGACAAAACCAAAATCTATGTAAGGCTGTGAAAATGTTTTCGACTATATCATAACTTGAAGAAAATCCACATTCATTAACAGACGTACTTGATTATACCATTAATTTACAAGAGTATTGGTAAGGTTGATATATTTTGACTTTGCACCAACAATAGCACCTAGTAGGCATATCTATAGACCTTTATTTCAGTGTTTTAGACTACTAAACATCATCCCCGGTTAGGCCTATTTAACCTACCTGGCATTGGTCATAAATGGCATAGGCCTATTACATATGTACTGACCATCAAATCTCCCCAAAGTTCGAATTGTATTGAATGATATTAAACAATAATTTTTTGTGTTAATACAGATTTTAAAATAATCGGTTTTCACACTATCATGACTGATTTTCCAACTCACGTTATACGACCTCTGAGGCTCATTTAAGCCAAAGCAGTCTTGATGGTGTAAACGAGTTTTAATCTTATTGAAAGTTCATGTTTTTGTTATTTCTCTCATGTGTGAATTACTAGATCTATTTCATTCTCAGTGCTTCATTTACACAATATTTTTGTATGTTATTTTGTCCTTCACAGATAATGTCCATGGGTCTGCTATATATTTTTTAAATGTTTGTCTGTTGTTTAGACATGTATAAGCAAACACCAATAAGCATGCTCTATCTTGTAATATATAGAATCTTAGCATTGATAACTGACTATAGGAAATATTTTATGATTGCATATGCACCGGCCAATTTTGAAAAATCAGGACCCGATTATATTTAAGATTTTTTTCAACGTTCAGAAATTAGAGAATAAAAGGGAACCCATCTATGTTTGAAAATTTTCCTTGAAATAAATTCAGCAAGTAAGCCTATAACACTGTAATCTAATTTTATGAATGAAACCAAAACAAAAGCATGTTGTGTAAGCTCTTCATACAAGCTTCTTTTTCAACAGCTGATCAAAAGGTAAAACTACAGGAGCAACATAAAACCCTGCTTTAGTTTGGTTTTGATCTAAAAACATGTTGTTGTTTTTATAAACCAAACGATATTTTATCTTTTCAGATCCTTCGCCTAACTCAACAAACGTGGCTGATTATGCTACTGTTAAACAAAGCCTAACAGATGCTGAAAAGTAAAATTTTTTTACAAATGACTTTCCATCCCAATAATGACTACAAGTCTCCTCTAAAGGAAGATTATAAAAAGCAAGAATTCTTCCAGATAGCAAACTTTAGGACTCTGAAAGGCTCATGTACAGTCCGAAAGAGAATGGTGGCTGTTTTATGATTTGTACACTTTTCAGTCAGAACTAGGACAATGGTGATCTTGGTATTTTGGTTAGCCATTCCATGACCATCTTCATACTGGCCACATTCACCACTCTTCTGAAGCATGAAGAAATAGAGAGCCAAAGCACAGCAATGGCTAAAGCTGCCGGTTTCGTAGAGGTCATGTAATGGAAGCAGCAGGATGTTTGTCTCAGCATTGGTCATATGAGCCTTGCTACATGAATAGCTACCAACTGCCTTAAGCTTGAGACAAATGTTGAAACTGTGCTACTTTGTGGCCATCAAACAATTCCCCTTTGAGGTCACCATGGCAACCAAAAAGGCATGGAAATTGATTCATATCCAAACCAAATAAATTCATAAACCATCCTAAAGAAGCTGTTAAGTGTAGAGACACGTCTCTAGAAGAACATCTGCAAAATGTTATTGAAAATGCAACATATACCAACAGAATGCCCAGATCCAAATTATTGAGCTAATTGGTAACCACATGGTATATCCAGAACCAGATTATCCAGATGGTCAAAAATGCAAAATGGTACACTGTCATTGCAAATGAGGTTATTGACTTTTCAGACAGGAACAACTGGGCATTATTCTCAGGTCAGTAGGCCTCTTTAGAGTTGACTTTATGCTACTTATTCATGTTGAATGTCAATATATGTCAATTATTACACTTCATCAATGATAAGTAATAAATTTGATTTAGATGGCATTGTACATGAAAGCCTCATTTATTTCCTAGAGTGTGGTATTGGCACTGGTGGAGAAAATCACCTTCTCTCTAGCCAGCTGTAGGTTGGGTCTCCACTTAATACATGGCCTGCACTATGACGCTGTCTCGAGCATGGGTTAATGAAAGGAAGGGCAAAACCAGAAGTACTGCTCAATACACTGATTGAACCTAACCATGGCTACTATCCTGCAAGATACCCGAGCATTTTCAAGCATAGATCTACACTGAGTGGTCACAAGTAAATAGACACCTAATTTTTCGTCATTTAACTGATTTATGCTATCTAATTTGTGTTCACAGAGCACTATATAAATGAAAATTGTCCGTACACTAACTATTTTGTGCTACAACATGCCTAGAACTCAAGGTTCTCTCGAATTGTTAGATTTTGTTAGATAAAGGGTAATTGGTCAAGCAGATGGTGGAATAAGTCAGCGGCAAATTTCGCAGAATTTGGGAATCCTGCTTTCGACAGTCAACAGAAACATCGTGCAGTTCAGGAAACAACTGAACAGCGTCCGGGTCGTCTTGGTCCATCGAAGAGAACAAAAAGGGC
>NW_013665960.1:66647-68700 GCF_000517525.1 Limulus polyphemus | reverse complement strand
ACCACGCTGTGTATACATAATAGAGAAGTTAATGCACACAAAACTGAACTAATTAGATTTAATAGAAATATGTATGTGCCTTGATCGTAGTGAAGAAGTGGTTGTGTTATTTGAGAGCTTTTACGGGTAGCTCTCAGACTGAGTCAAAGGTCCCCACTTAAGTATTGAGACAGATCAACACAATCGTGACAGTCTTACAGGATGTGAGTGACAACATCGATAATCACGATAATCGATAGCACTCATGATACAGATGAGTAAAAAATTATTTAATGTAACTACCATAGATTGAAACTTAGGCTTAATACCTTAGAATTACTTAGTAAACTCTAAATCTGTTCAAATGTTACGTGAACTATATCATTAATGTGATTATATTAGCATGATTTAGAATTTACTGATGTAGCTTATAACATCAAAACGTCTTTGTTCTAATAAAATCTCAGGTTTCTTGAGGCTGAAGAAATTTGTACCAATTTCAGGGACGTGCTATCCTTGTCAAGCCAATGCGAATGATAGCGCCACCAATGTTGCGAATGAGGATCTTATTACCTTCAACAGATGGTGCATCTCAGTGCCTCTAGTAGACAACATCTCCAAGATTCAGAACTGTTTCAGTGCTAACCATCATATCGAACTACTAAGATTCAGCATGGTTGCATCTGTATTGGGCATACTTCCACCCGAAGATGCCATAGCTCACTCAATCAAATTAGCATAGCAATGCAAGGGCGAACTTCTTATCTCAGCCAGCAAGGAAACTGAATTACATACAGATAGTGAGGTGGAGCAGAAGGTGAAGGATCAAGACCAGGCTAGTCTGCCCACTACGTCTTCGGAAACACGTCACTAAACGTTTCAGTGAGAAGTCTCGCAGTAGCCTGAAGCACATCAAGACTTGCCTAATTTGCGGAGAAGGAGCGATTCAAGTCTGGCCATGATGCATATTTATTTTGACGTGCTTACAGCCATTACTGCCGTGATTGAGAAGTTTGCGAGCGGCTTGCCATGTTCTTCTAGTCAATGCCAGTCTTCTTTTTACTCTGTCTGTCTGTTTAATTTTAAATAAGACTTTATACTAGTGACTCTCTAATGTGTCTTTTTCAGATTATACTCGACTTCACTTTTCTCTATGTGAGATTTTGGACCTGGTCACCAGTTGTTTACCAGTTGTATGCCTTACATTTGTTTAAAATCTCGAATATTACTTTATATTTTACACTTGTGATTTTAATATTGTTCTTGTTCTCATATTATACTCGTCTTCACTTCATTGGAAGTTTTCGTGTGTTTTTTTTTCTACTTGAAGTTCTATCATTTTGATTACATTGCACTTCGATGACATGAGTAATGATATAGTTTGTTATTTTCCAGACTGTAATTGACTTATTTTTATTATTTATTTGACTGAGTTGCAAAATATTCTGTTAAGACCCATATCAGTGTTCGACAGTTTTTTTAGGGTATACTCACCTGTTCAGAAACTATGCTAGTCCGATACTGATGTTCAATAAGTGGTATTTAGAATGTTTGTTTGTTTTGAATTTCGCGCAAAGCTACACGAGTGCTATTTGCGCTAGCCGTCTCTAATTTAGTAGTGTAAGACTAGAGGGAAGGCAGCTAGTCATCACCACCCACCGCCGACTCTTGGGCTACTTTTTTACCAACGAATAGTGGGATTGACCATCACATTATAACGCCCCCACGGCTGAAAGGGCGAGCATGTTTGGTGTGACGGGGATTCGAACCCGCGACCCTCAGATTGCGAGTCGAGCGTCCTAACCATCTGGCCATGCCGGGCCCGGTATTTAGAATGTACTGCAAGGAATTGCAAAAATGCGGGAAAAGATTATGTTTGTTTTTGAAAACGTAATTTCGTTATTTTTCACTATCATTTGAATTGTTTTCTACCATTCCTCTGGAATCAGTCGACCTCTTAGTTGAAGATTAAAGGGTTATCCACTAGATCTGATAACAAATGATATATATCTTCATTCAGTATAGGCATAAGCGTAGGTGTCATCTGTCACTGTGTGGCACAGAGGAAGTCTGT
>NW_013665960.1:58359-66519 GCF_000517525.1 Limulus polyphemus | reverse complement strand
TTCATTTTCAGTTTACTTCTTTATATGTCAGTACTTCCTTTACGGTAAAACTATTTTATTTAAACATTTAAAATCTATAATGTTAGGCTTACAGGTCTTTATTATCATTAATCTACGTGTTACTAAGCTATGTCAGATAACATACATTACATTTCTTTTTATCATACCTTTTGAAAGGCGACCCCTATTTGCTGGAGACCCTATACATGTAGCATTTGTCATTGCACGTGAATAGAAAGATGTTTACTGTCTTTTTGATTGTCCATTTAAATTATTCTGTGGTGTTATCACGCTTAATTTTCAAGGGAAATTTATACGTAATTTTTATTTCCAGGAAAGAACTAATATCTGAAATGTAAACATGCAGAATGGTGGTTATGGAAGATATCAAGCATTTAAGATTTTTTGCTTATTAAAAGCAGTATTTATTTTGTGTTTTCTGGATGAACTCTGAGCCAGGTGAATGAACAATGAAAATATTTTCAGAAACGATAGAGTCAGCTTGATTCCAGCGCATTTCACCCATTCTAGATAAGAGTCACGAACTTTCAGTGTTTCACCACCTTCGTTAGTAGGTAATTGTGAAGGGATTTCGCATTACATACAGCCAGGACAATACCTGTTTCGAGGCAAGTATGGTGCGTTAACGACTTACTGAGAGTTTTACTTGAACTTTCACAGAAAATACCCGCAAGTTTTTGACTTGTTACAAATTTTAGTGGAAATTCATATTTTGTCGATCCTAGTTTTCATCACTAACTTGGAAAACGCATGCTCAAATCTTTGTAAATCAGCTCTAACCTTTATCTGTTCATATCTCTCAAGTTCTTAAGATATAAGTGACTAATAACAAACTGGAATTCTGCTTAATATTTAATCTTGATTTTTTGAGGAATTTTGTACTAGTTATTTGACTTTATAATAAGAGCTGAAAGAAAATGTTACAATTAATTCTACTGACTCATATATAAACAAAGAATATATATATATATATATATATATCAGTGAAATTGACACAATATTATACACTAAATACATAGAGACAATGCTTCAACACTAAATGTTAATATTATGCAATTACAGTAACGATCCTTATACTCCCATATTATTATGGAACTGCCACAAGTACATAATAAAAAGGATAATCCAGACGATGATTACAGCGACAGAACGCTATTCAATAAAAACAAAAAATATTGTACAAATAAACAACGTAAATCTAAACTACATCTGTTACTTAAACTGAAATAAGTCAACAAAAACATAATCATTAAAATATAGAAGTAACAGTTACCTGGAGGAAAATATACCAAATAACAAAGTTCAACTAACAGACATAGAAACAGAACAGCACTACGAGTGTTTTTATATAAATTAACGAGTCACTTATCACCACGTGCAAACAGTCTATATGGTCTGACGCTGAAAAATTTAAAATAAACACTTACCTCGGAAAAAAGTATAATCGGGAATTATCTCATGAAATTAGTAAGTCAAGACACATTTGTATTTGTGTGACGTTTGTGTAGTATTGAGAAAAAATTCGTTCTTGGGCCAGAGACTCTTAAGGTTCAGACATAGTCATTCCTAATTTAGAAATACTGAGTAGATGAAAAGTGACCATTGAACAGCACTCACCGCCCCATTAAGGGTACTTTTAACTGAGCTTCAGGACTGACTGTAACTTTTATAACTCACCCATTACTGAAAGTGTATAGTGTTCAAAGACATCTCGCTCGTTAGTATCTTCAGTCTTACGATCCCGAACCGTCATGATAACCATGAGAGATAGCTAGCTGGTTTTATGTAAAGTCAACAAAAGGAAAAAAAGACAAACTAATGGGTATAGGATTTTCCATCTTCCATATTGTTCCTGCTTAAATGATCACCACACTTACATTTCATATATGGATTATAGTTTGGCGCAAGTTCTATAATTACGAGTTGTTGCACGAGTGAATACGTCTTAGTTTACATTGAACTATACATTTATCTATATTTATGGACAAAACTCAAAATGTTTTGATAAATGTGTTTGGGACAAAACGTGACAAAATGTAGAAAAATATAGTTTACTTTCAACATTTTATGCAATAAAAAAAACCCTAAACAGTTCAGTATTTCATACTTGAAAATAACTCAATGCACTAAAACAAAACGTTATAAATGATAAAACTCCAACGTCTATAACTAAAAGTGAAGTATGAGTCCTCCAAGACAAATAAAGAAAAGAGTGTAGTAATAAATTATGGAAAAAGACGGACAGCTGACTCTGGTGAACCTCTATCCAGCAAAAAGCCATTAAAGCTGGAGAGGTCGAGTCATTTATGATCGTATACAACGTCGTCAAACAACGCGAGTGGGAGCCAATTAGATGAAACTTTATATTTCAGTTGAAATTGTCGTATTGAAGCTCATATATAACAGGCTTTGCAAGATATTTAGCTGGTTTACAGGTAAAGTTGGTTTTGACTCAAATGTAGCGTATTTCAATATATTATGTAGAAATGATGCAAATGCCATCCCTACTGTCTTGTATGCATTGTTTTTGAAGGATTGCTATTATCCATCCTTACATTTACTTCCTTCTTTGAAAAGTTCTTCTTTACTTGTTTTTTAATGCAGTGTTTTGATAGACATTGAAAGGTTGTATTTATAACCAAGTTTTAAATACAATGAGGTTACAAATGTAATATTTATTGTTTATCTATTACTGGCTGGTATTTCCTGTTTCACCCTGTACTTAGCTTTTTAAAGGAACCTCAAGTTGTGTAAAAAAGTTAACTTCAAGGGGGTAATGATACTATCGTTAACACTAGAATTATGATTTTTTTTAAATTACCGCTAGTTATTAATAATACTTATAAAAGCGGATACTCCATTTGAAATCATGCCACCTCAGTGAAATTGGTTGTCATCATTGTTTTGATTTTTGAGTTATCATGTAATAAAAAAGAAGCGGAAGAAGGAAGAAAAAGAAATTCAAATTTTTTGCAAAGATATTTACAGAATTCTCAGAACTTGTGACCAAGTCATTACATAGATATTGTTATAGTATTGTAAATTTCTGGTGTCCTCTTGAGGATATACAGAAAATACCATTTCGATGAACAATCCGAGCCATCCTTACATAGGCAGTGCTACTGCCTGCCTGATAACAGTGCAGTTGCCTTATTTTATTATAGTTTATTACTATAACTTTAACAGTTTATCGGGAAATTGTCTTATTTTTCTTTTAAAGTATCAAATAATAGGTTAAAGGCCTTGTAATGAACTAGAATATTGAACTGAATTGATAGATAATCAAGGTTAGATGCAAGAATTACGTGAGAAGTTTTACAAGAGAGTCGCTTAGCAAGTAATATCTTACACAATATTGGAATATTCTTAATTAATTATAAGATGCATTTTATAGAACTGTAAAAATAACAAGTAAAAATTCATTTACTGTTTCAAATACACAAGAAACGGCTATGTAATAAAGTATACTTTGCAAACTTTAAGGAAATTGGCGGCGATTATAAATATGCAAACCGGCAGGTCACATGACAACAACAATCAGTATAAGGTCACGGTGTAACGAATGTACCAGAGCTACATTTTAACATTGTTTTAGTTTCCTAGGTAATGCAAGTCATCAAAAGTTGATCGCTTTTTTGAAGGTTATGTAGCAGCTCTTTCCGACGCAAAATATTCATGCATTCAGATCATAAAGATATGTTCAAATCTTGGATTTAAAATTTCCAAGACAAAGATATTCCTTCAAAATTAAAAACAAAGGAAATTGGATCAACTTGGGGTACCAAGACCATTCAGAAAGAGACGTGCAATAAGTCATACCATAGCCATGGTAAGCAAAGTGCGACATCTTGTCACAGGTGACAGCCCACGAGCATAAACGTCAGTGGTAAAAGCCGTCTACGTGACCTAGGCAACAGTACCAAAAAATTAACTCCTAGAAACGAGACTAACAAGTTATGAGTTTGCCAAGTAAAGGCTTCTAGTCATATTGCCCGTTCATCCCTCGCATGTCTCAAGCAGCTAGAGAATAAAAAAGAGCCTTTATGCTATTCCATAAGAAGACATACCAATCAGGTTGCTTATGAATTTTTTTGTGCAATCGGACTTTTCAAATGGACGTTTGATAGCCGTCGTCCTCGCATATTAGAACATTAGATGGATTATGGAAAACTTGTAGGGAGAGATTATATGCTTTGGGCAAGACAGAGCCTTTTACAATGGAAACTGTGCTTTAGGGTTATTGTCAAGATGCACGGTCGTCAGACAAAGTACGACCAAATGTGGCAACATGGAGTGTAATGACGGGCTGAGGCTCCGAAATCGTTTAATATAACGTACTAAATCCTCTCTATAAAAACACTTCTTATTAAAGATCGTTTCATCTTAAAAATCACTTGCCTTATGGGAAATAAATTTCACGAGAGACAAACTTAGAATAATAAATTTTAGTCAATAAAGAATGGACATAGTACTGACTGTTGTAAAATAAAGTGTTCCATATACTTTACGTACTTTTCAATCAACATATCAAGACAATCCCTAAATGTATCTACTGTAAACATTAACTGTTTTAGACACTTTTTATTGATTTTCACAATATCCTGCATACTGACACACAATTTATTCATTTTTTTCCTATTCAAAGAAAGAGAGAACGAACAGAGATAAGATTAAATAATACTGGTTGCGAGAAAACAGGTTTAGGTACGCAGTATAATATGGTTTTGAAACACCCTATAACATCTCTAAACTTTCCTGAAAAAGGTTATGGTTCTAAACGTGTTTCTGATAAAACTGTATTCCCTATAACAAGTAGATTATAAACTAATTATAATTTTAAATATGAGGTTTCCTTTATAATTACTTTATATCTTATGTTGTTAATTGTGTGATAATGTTAAAGTTCCATGAACAATAAATTATTATTCTGTTAAACACATATATAATAACAACATATAGCATTATTTTTATGAAACTTTAACTACGCGATTATTTGTTTGTTATAACTAAAAGTTTCTTGAATAACTTTTAAACTAAAGAGCGAAAGAGTAAGCCAGCCGTGTTTTTCTTTCGTAACTTGTAGTTTTACGCCTGTATTCTAGGTTATGTCAACACAAGAAACGCTTATAACAGAAGAGCGTCGTGTCAAATTATAATGTTGTGAACTACGTTTAAATATTTCAATTTTATACAAACATTTGAGCTACTACAAGGATAATAGATATTTTGTTGAAACCTGAAATCCTTATTTTTGCTCGCAATGAAACCGTAGTTAGTCATTCTGTTCCTGTTTTGAAAACTCTTGGAATGTTATTAGAAAAGGATGAAATTATTGAGCAAGGATCTAATCTTGCTGTTTCTGATAGTAACATTTATAAATATTTTAAGGATGGACAACACTTTAGGCAAAACCAACTATTTTCCTCAGATCCATTAGCATTGCAAGTTTTATTTTACTGTAATGAATTTGACTTTGTGAACCCGCGTGGATGCTATAAGATAAACGTACAGGGATTTACTTCCATTTAGGAAACATTTAATCATCAAAATGAATTAATCTGGAATGTACTCGGCTAACCATTCTTTGTAAAATTCAATATCATTAAATTGTTTGGTGCCCCTCAGTGGCAAAACGTCTGAGGGGCTTATAAAGCTAGAAACCATTGTGTAGCTTTGTGATTAACAATGAACACGCACAAGTACTTAGCCTGGATAAGCTTATTAAGCCTCTTGTGCTACTCATCAAAATACTGGAAAAAGAAGGTATTTCTGGGAAACCTAAACAAATAAATAGTTGCTGTTTTTTGTGTCAATATCGTTCAATTGTAAGCTTCACAAATCTCCCTATACTCCTGGCTGAAACTTTCATCTGGCCAATGAACATTTAGTTAGCTCAGCTATAGTGTTTGGTTATAGCATCTTCGAGTGAAAAATTAAAATCTGTTTCAAATGACAAAACTCGATAGTCACCCGTGCACCACCGTGTGTGTATACATACTTTCTTTGTTTGCTGTTAAGCACGAAGATACACACTGGGCTATGTGTGCTATGCCAACCATCGTTATCAAAAACCAGACTTGCCGCTGAGCCACTGTGGGTCATGTACAGATGCAAAAATAAATTTAACGTATTTAATCTTATCCTTTGCAAAATAAATTTCTGTGTGTTTTCTGTAGGTGTTTCATCTATAAGTCGGTAATGCAACATTAGATGGGAAATTAAACCTTCACTAAAATCAAGTGAATGTACAATATATCAAAACACACATTTAATAAATAAACTTGATATTCCGAAAATTGTTCAATTTCAAAGTCTAAGGGAGGTCTAGTTCAGTCTACACTTTGATCAACGTGTGTTATTGGGTTATGCTAGTTTCGTGTGCCTGAAGAGTAACGCGTGACACTAACATTTAATTTAACAAAAACGTTTTGCTCTGTGCACTAAAAAAAAAATTGGACCTGTGTCATAGTGAGAAGTATCAAACATACTGTTGGTGTGAACGTACTTCGTATTCACTATGAGAAAAACCTATACACTGGATAGGTGAAGTGAAGAAAAAGTGTCATTAGGCACTATTCAGTTCTTCACATTGTATAGCTGCACAATAGCAGATATAATAAATAAACTTAATATTTCGAAAAATAGTTTAATATCGAAGCTTAAGTTCAAAACACAAATTTACTGAAATATATTAAATGTTTATTTAACTGTTAAGTCAATGTTTACTTTCTCTCTCTCTCTCTCCGTAAAAGGTTTGATTTCTTCACAGTAAACGTTTACTTGATTGGTTGCAGCTCAGCAGCAACTATTTTAGTAATGGGTTTCTTCTTATTTCTTTTTTACATCATTATTTATGTCTACAAGAAAGGCGTGGAGCACTATAATGACCACTGCTGAGCATGAAACTAAACGAAATAATGATGATCATCTCCTGATGTATTTACATGGAACTTTCAATGGTGTCTTTAAACCCTTGCTGTTATGCAACTTACCTAAAATATATGGCCAACGAGCTGTTAATTCTTTTAACTCCTTATTCAAAACAGCTTAAAAAATAGTTGTTTCATCGAACAAATATGATTACACCAGAAACGTTTTAAGAGCTGATTAGCTCAAACACGTTTTACGATCTTAATGTTTGTTTTCTTGAATGGTACTCTTTAATTGAAAACTAAATACCCAACAGAAGTGGTGTTTAAGATTGCTAAGGGAATTGAGTAGTGTCGATGCATCATTTTTTTTTCTTTTCGTATTTAATAGTGTGCATGATACCACTAGGAGACACAAATATAAATTTTGGCAGAGTGGGAGTCATCGTCAGCTAAAACAGCTGTATTTTTTTAAGTGTGGTTGACCTTTGGAAGAGGTATCCTTCAGATGTGATAGATGCAGTTTAATTTAAGGACGTTTAAGGAAACGTTTGACATATATTTGAAAGATAAAGGATGGCTTTGTTTTATGTGTGTTTAGTTTGGTTTAGTGGATGGGACGGCCTAGATGAATCAAAAGGTCCCTTGTTATCCTTTAATGTTATGTTATGTTAAATGTATTTTACAATATACTATTTCTAAATACAGTATTTTCTCTTCGCTACCATGTACTCGTTTTTATTCTATTTAAAATAAAAGCCAATTTCGATTAAATTTTTTGGAAATTAATTTGTTTATACTGTCATGAGACTGGATTTTTTCCATGTATCATTTCAATGACTATCCGTTTTAAGCATTACAGTTACTGTATTATGTTAGCACACGGATGACGTGTAAAGCTTGCTACATGGCTTCACTTCGATACTAACAAAATAAATTCTAATCTTCGAGAATCTCTCTCTCATACATTATTAATGTCAAGTAGTAGGATATATGTATTTTTATGGTGTCAGCTTATTATAAGATCGAATATTGGCTCTTCAGTGTGAAGGGTGAGGTAATTATTACATATCACAAATATTTCTCAAGCAGGCGATTCACATTAATTACAATTACATTATTATCGAGCAGAGGAACACACACACACACAAAACGATTTGGGAGTGGCTACGCTCAGTGGCAGATCTAGATGGAACTATGAATCGGATTAATGGGCGCTGCCAGAAGTAACAGCTCCTGGTGGTATGCCCGGCATGGCCAGGTGGATAAG
>NW_013665960.1:56369-57473 GCF_000517525.1 Limulus polyphemus | reverse complement strand
AACAAACAAACAAACAAACCTGGTGGTATAGTCTCAAGGGGGCTCGGAGAGAGCCAATCTTGCTCCAAGAAGCTTCAGACAATTAAGCACGAATGGGACACCTCAGAAAGTGTAAAGGAGAACGAGAATGGGTGAGGGAACTAGTAAATTCTAATCGGTAACGGTATCATAGTGACAGTGGTACCAGTTAGTTGATGAAAGAGCTTCTATGAGGTACAGATACTATGTTATAGCAATACTTATTAAATGACATTAGATGGGTTATCTATAAGTTGATAATACGAGAAGTTGTGCCGATGGGCGCTGACCATTCATGTAAAGGCCAGCTACCACAAAGGAGGTAAAAAAGTTACCAGTGACCTTCTGCCATATTGAATCCCCTATTTTTAGCTTTTCCTAGCTATATCATACGGTACTCTGTTTTCCAGCAATCTCATTTTCTTTGAATGTTGATGAAAAACTTTCATAATTACACTTTTTCGGTTTACTAGTGCAGAATAGGTCAATATCCTGTCACTAGAGTTGTGCAAGGTTTGATAACTGGTTTTTCTTGTGAGCATGCCTGCTTTCTGCCATCTATTTAAGAGTCAATCACTCTAAATAGTACGCAGTACAGCCTGCGAGGCAGTTGCAAATATTATATAGTGACACTATTTACTTGCGGTTCACTGCTTACAGCAATCCAGAAGAGAGCTAGATTTAAGTATTCTAGCTACATCTTTGTGCTATTTGTGGAAAGACTGAATGCTCCACCAACCTTTTGGAGAACATGATGAATGCTAAACTAGTTCTCTCAGTATCTGAGTTGTAGGAACCAACTGTAGCTATGCTGACGGGTGACTGTCCTGGTGTAGGAACCAATTGTGACTATGCTGACAAGTGACTGTCCCGGTGTAAGAACCAATTGCAGCTATGCTGACAGGTGACTGTCCCAGTGCAGGAATCAATTGTAGCTATGCTGACAGGTGACTGTCCCAGTGTAGGAACCAATTGTAGCTATGCTGACAGGTGACTGTCCCGGTGTGGGAACCAATTGTAGCTATCCTGACAGGTGACTGTCCCGGTGTAGGAACCAATTGTAGCTATGCTGACAGGTGACTGTCC
>NW_013665960.1:48536-55408 GCF_000517525.1 Limulus polyphemus | reverse complement strand
CAAACAAAACAAACTCTCTTGGTTTCAGTATTTACTTCTCAGAGGAAAGATTTCTGATCACTCTTTATATTAAAAGTGTATGATTTTTAATTATTTGCACGGGAAATAAATATATATATATATTAAATAAATAAATCAGTTTAAAAATTAGGTAAACTAGCTCTAAAACGTAATCAATAAATAATAACACATAACGGTTACTAAGACGACACCGGTATAGATAACGTATTCAACGCTTAATCGTGTAAATAATTGTTCTTTACTCTACTTTTTTGTATATTATCTGTCTAGAAACTCTTCATTTTTCTAGAACTGTTATTAAACATATTGTAATATGTCTGTTTTGTTGGGTTTTTTTTTCAGAAAGAGCTCTGCATAAAATCATTAATCACATCGCTCTTGTTTGTAGAGCTGATTCGAGCGGTGCAAACATTTTGAGTTCTAAGAACCGTTTAACTCATCTAAACGGCGTTTAATCACTCTGAGAGGATATCATGTAGAGTATTATGTACTTCGTTTTAAAAATAGCTGCTATTAAGAAATGTTATCGGCATCAAACTAGTATGGTAGGATGTTTTTTGTTGCAATAATTGTAATCTAACTTAAACGATGGAGAATACTCAAAGTTATCTTTTTCTTCACCTTGTGAACACCAATTTATAGACTTAGGGGTCAACAGTTTTTAAGTTGAAGAAATTCAAAATTTTCAAATATTATCTAATATTTAGAATGTTGTTTCTTAACAAAATACAGCAAACGTTAATTGTTTATTTCAAACCATTAACCAAATCCACAATTTTTAATGTAGGACGTTTTTGTAAACCTTTTATTCTGCAATGTTTTAAAGTTATTTGATGCATATTTGTTATCTACATGTTTATACTCACCTACGAGCTCAAACGCGTTAGTTAATCTTTGTATATATGTATGGAAGATTGTATATCAAACAAATATAAAAATTAGAAAACATCCAATACATCTAAATGACAAAAACAATTCAAACCGAACTTCTTACCCGTGTCTGCTTTAAGCCTATACTTACATGTACTTGCTTTGAAAAAAAACACTATGTTACTTTACAACGAATTTTAAATAAAAATAATTTCCTGAAGAAGAATAGTCAGCTATTCGAAAGCGCTAGAGTTTCGGGTCTTTTTTTTTAATTAATTGTACTTTGTGTGTGTGTGTGACTCTGTGGGCTAACTGTTTTATTGGAATTATGTTATCTTTTATGTTATATATTTATACATAAAATGTTAGTTAGTGTAAATCTACACATCAAAACTACTGGTGAAGTTATGTGCTTTGTAATTATTAGCCTAGTCCATACTTGTTTATGGTTAGTTTCATTACATGTTTTAAGTTATAATGCGTAAAATAATTTTTAAATAATATGTATTTTTAAAATTTTAGTTTCACTTTGCAATATTAGATACGTGGATTTAGGAATACCTGTTCGAATCTTGTGAGATATTATTGGGATTACTGACGAAAATATCATTAACAAGTTGTTTACAAGTTGTTACTACTACACAAATATATTAATAACACTTCCCGCAAAGTCTGCTTTGTTTTCACTTAAAACTATTTAATTGCTTGTGAAGTAAAACATTTTTCTTCTTCAAACGAGAAGAGACACTGATCAAAATGTGAAAGTAATGGGAATATACCTGAAAAATATTGGAAATAAAAAAATAATTAAATTTTATATCTTATTAATAATACTCATTTCTACTGAACATTTTAATTATAGCCTTTGTTAATTTTTTATTAAATTCAAATACAGATTTTTTTTTTATATTTCCAACATTTTTCACTTATTTCCATCAGTGTTCCCAAAAGTTTATATTATTTTTGTCTGTTTTTTTCCGCTAAAGGCCACATTCACAAACCCAGTATTACAATTTTTTAACTAAATTATGTTTGTGAAGTAATAACCTATGAACATTGTATTACCTAATATCAAATGTATATTTTATTACATTGAATAATTACTAACTTCATCATTCTACAAATAACTAACAATCGTACATTATCGAAGTAAAAATGCCTTTATTAATCAGAAGTTGCTGTTAATCTAAGAAAATAACTTTCAAACTTCAGAGTGTTCAAATTTCCACACTTTATATCACAAACTTCATATCAAATAACTGTCTGATAGCCAGTTAAAATTGCATATTCATTGAAATCGTGCATTAATTCACGTTTGTAAAAAAGCAAATATATTAACAAGCTAGAATTACTTAAAAACAAAAAAATCAAATCTATCTATATATAAAGTAAGAGAGAGAACTAAAAGTTTCACAACATCCATTCAGGCTTATCTCCTGATAAAACTGTATGGTGAAACGTTAAGAAAATAAAGAATTTTCACCGGATACTGATCGTTTCTCTTCATTAAACATCAATTTTATTTACTGCACATATATATATATATATATATCTGTGTATATTATAAATTTTTATGGTGTTTTGATTGTTGCAAATGAAATTAAAAAAAAAATCACAAAAAAAGGCAAAAAAATCACTTTACTTCTAACTCTATATGTAGAGGTCACGTTGAACCCAAACTTTACAGGAAATATTCTTTAGATTTGAGCTTTACCACATAAAAATAATAAAACGTCCAGTGTTCTATGTAAACTATATAACGATTGATTTTTTGGCTATTCTATTATGTTTTATTTTACTGGCAAGTCTTACGTACTCGTACTAGCTCCATCATCAGGTAATATTAGACTGTTCTGTTAGAACAACCTAAATATAAAGTATTCAGGATTTATAGTAACATGCTAAGTATTAAGTCTTGATGTATTACATTATTGTGAGATGATTCATATTATTTATGTTTATCATTCCGCAAAATAAGTCTGAAAGTACAATAATGACTTTTTGTTGTTATAGATTCATGTGTGTCTCAACCATTCCATTTTTTTTATTTGTGCTTTCATTGTTTAAGTTTCATGTTTCTTACCCAATTAGAGCAGAAGTTCGCTGTTTTTATATGAAGCTAGTTGTCATTTATGGTCAAGGTAAACATACATCAAACATTACATGGAGCTTGCTCAGTCAACTTTATCATGGAAAAAAATGTAAACAATAATGTAAATGTTCAAACGTATTTGGACTTCTATAATTCTGACAGTAAATAACGTGGTACGATATGCATTTTCTTTGTTTCGAATATTTGTGCATAGCTACACAAGAGCAATTTGTATTAGCATCCTTAATTGTGAAATGATAGGTGGAAGGTAGCTAGCCGACAGCACCCACCGCAACGTTTTGGGCTAATCGAATAGTGGAATTTCACAGTCGCTATTAAAACGCACTCACTGCCCCAAAGTGCGGACACGTTTTTGCAGCAACAAGACGCGAACCATGGAGTCTCAGATTCACAGACCGGGACACTAAGCTGAAGGCACGCTCAGTTTATTGGGACGTGATACTTTACTTCATTCAACGCTCAAGCGTAAGTAATAATGCTGTATACAATTTAATATACATGAACAGACTAACATTTCTGATAGTTTCAGTATAATTTTCTTAAATCTAACTAGCCACAAAACTCAAATATATTAATTGAATATATGAAATAATAATAATAAGCCTTATCTGTGTGTCATCTTTCAAAAGCATTCTAAATGATCTCCAAGACTGAATATTAATTTTTCAAACATATTTACCGGGTTTGTGAACACGTTAATAAATATTTAGTGGTCTTATTGTGAGATTGAAAAACAAAGCTAAAACTTTCGATATCTTTGTAGGTGTAACTACAGGAATGTTTGGTGTTTTGCACTATAATGATTTATAAGTAACGTGAAGATCAAGGATTTTGTAAACATTCAGTATCTCCCTAAGACAAAATTAACTTCTTTGTTGCCCGTTTGCTACAAATTTTTTTGATAGGTTCAACATATTTAGAAAGATTAAAAGTCAAACCTTCCCACAAGGATATTTCACGTATTACAAAAAAATATGTGCTCTGTAAGGGGAAATTGAATGTTTTTTTGTGTTCTCTTGCCTTTCTCGCCATTATTCGTCACGTAAGGTAAATACACACAAAATCTAAAGTTAGAATTTACTGTATATGTGGAACGACCTGACTTTAAAGAATGGAATTCTCTTTCATACAAGAACTTGAACACCACAACAAAACCAATTAGATAATGAACAGTAGGCATCCAGAAACTCGAAAATACACATTTGAAACACTTCAGAATAATACCATTTGAAAGCAGAAAACCCAAATAAACAATTATAAAGAAAAGCAAAGCAAAAAAAAAAACAAGGCACAAATCTCATTACTTAAGGTGTCTTAAGAATTTTTATCATCTATTCTTGAAGTTTACAAGGGATCTTTAGGTAGTGATAATGAGCAAGAGATTTTTAAAATGGTTTAAAATGGTAGCTGTACACAATGATTTTCTAAATTTTGTTTATTCTTTCTTATTCTGGAATCCATAAACATTTATGTGCACTCGACTCATAATCTGAGGATCGCGGGATCAAAAATGTTCGCCTTTTCAGCCGCGAGGGTCTGGGGGTATTATAATGCCACTATTTGTTGGTAAAGATTACCCAAGGAGTTGGTAGTGTGTTTTACCGGTCAATTGCCTTCCATGTGGTTGCCACCTAAAAATTAGAAATAGTGACAGATGGCCTTAGTAGGTATGCCAAAAATAAAACAAATATTTATGTGTTAAAATGATAACAAATTGAGATATAATAGCATTTCTTTTTTGACAACACTGAGCAATAACAATTTATATAATTTCAAAGTGACGGTAGGTTGTGAGTATTAAGACATCTCGGAAATAAATTTCTAGTTATACAGTTATTGTAATTATCCACTAAAATTGTTATTGTTAAAAGCGTTCGTTCCATAATAGACGAATGATTCAGATTAACGGTTAAGTGCTATATTGTTAAAAAACGTTCGTTCAGCAATGCATCAAGGATTCAGAATAATAGCTTTTTGTATTTTTAAAATCGTTTGCTTAGTAGTATGTAAAGGAATAAAGGATTCAGAAGTTAAAAGACTTTTGTATTGTCAAAAGCCTTGATTCGATAATAAATAGTAGGTTCAGATCAATAATTTTTTTCATAAACGGCATTTTTTTCAGCAAAATGTGAAATCTTCTGTTGAAATCACTCCTTCCTCAATAATGTTTATTAATACATAAATGCTTCAGGTAAACCATTTTTTTCTACTCTTAGCGGATCACGTTAATCATTAAATAAAAGATTCAGATAAACCACGTCTAATAGCGTTTTTTAAATAGAACATTATATCTATACATAAACACACTCATTTTGTGGAAAATTTTCGGATGTGCGAAATTAGGTCATTAGTACTTTTGTGTGCGCTGGTAGTTGTATGGGAAGAATGATAAGGTAAGGTCAACGATGTACAAGGATTAAACAGTTTGCTGATAGAACGCAATGTGCTCTCCACCTATTTAAAAATGACGCAATCACATAAACTGTGTACAAACATATAAAAAACATAGAGGTTCGAAACTACTTTTTTTTAATTTGAACTTTTGTCAATTCCAACATATCACCTATAAATCTGAAAAATCCGGTTTTTCTACACGCTTTTTCAATGATTGAAATATATCTTCTTTTTCACATTATATATATATATACAACACTAAGTTGAATATAAAATACTATATGTATATATATTACTTATTGTACTCTAAGGACTCAATATGACCGACAGGATTTAAGTTAGAAACAGTGGGTCCGAGACTTAACTGCAAGAAGAGACGAAATACTTCTTACCTAAGAGCAATAAACTGTTTAAGCAATAACAGGAACGTCTACATCCATCCATCAAGTGCACGCGTCGCAAGAGACTAATCATGAATGATGGAGTTTTCAGTTTTTTGACAATATTTATTGATTATACACACAATATGTATTTCATACCACAAGCTATGTCTAAGCACAATTTTTGAAAGGATATACAAGCAAATATTGTATATAAAATGTATATAATAAGACGAAATGACAATCGAACTGAACTGTATGCTTATATACTTATAGCCTATTTGTGTATGTATGCTTCGTAAACGCATCATGAGTCTGTACTGAGTGAAAAAATTAACGTTTCCGCCCAAACTACAAAGAAGACAAAACACAACGGATCATGACAATCAGAAATAGGATAATCCTGTCTTCCATTCTCTGCTTTATTATACAAGCACCACTCTGAAGTGATACTACATCCTACTTTAGTCTAAAACCCCACCAGATGTCACCACTCTATTATTACAGTCCTTCTATTGTTTCACACAACTGATGAACCACAAGTTAGAACAATAGCAATATAACTTGAAACCTCAGAATCGGTTTCTCGAAAGTTCCTCATGTTATCCAATATAATTCAAGTTCGTTGTAGCAAACTAATACAACGTTTGAGGAAAGGCTCCGTTGTTATTTTTTAGTGCAAAGATACTTACACAAGACTATTTGGGGAATCAAACTCTTGATTTTAGCATTGTAAGTTCATAAACTTACTAATTACCCATCAAGGGACAGTGTGGTTTTGAAATTTTCAACAAATGTTTTGTGACAACGATTTGCTGAAAATAAAACAAATCCTTACGGTTATACGAGAGATCGCAGTTATTTATCAAGTATAAGGAGGAAAAATGCTCACCAAGGAACTGAACACAAGACACTATTTTTTGCTAATCGTTTTGATGCACTGTCAGTTTCACTCCTGACTAGAATGAGTAGTTTGTTTTACGATAATTGTTTGTTTGTTTGTTTGTTTTTGAATTTCGCGCAAAGCTACACGAGGGCTATCTGCGCTAGCCTAATTTAGCAGTGTAAGACTAGAGGAAGGCAACTAGTCATCA
>NW_013665960.1:33768-47581 GCF_000517525.1 Limulus polyphemus | reverse complement strand
AAGTTAACAATAAAAAATACCTCAAACAAAAATTCGCTATATATACATTTTGTTATTAATGTGATTAAAAATATTACATACCTGTATCTTGATTTTCCTGTTTATATATCGTTCAATCATTAATTGTCACTATACCCACGTATCTATGAATTTATTCTATTTACTATAATCCTTTTTCCAGGCTTGTAAGATCTCACTTCTCTATGATTGCTGACTAGAGCTTAAACAAGTCTCATATTTCGAACTAAAATTAAGCTTTGGTCGAAAGTAAAAAGTCTCACACAACCTAATCAAATTTAAGTCTCTCATCCAGAATTAAATGAACATTTTACCAAGATTTATCGTCACATTATAACGCCCCACCACTGGCTGAAAGGGCGAATATGTTTGGTGGGACGGAGATTCGAACTCGCGACCCTCATATTGCTAGTCAAGCGCCCTAACCACCTGGCCATGCCGAGCCCTTTACACATAGAGCTAAAACGCCCGAAACAGACCAGATCAAGTCTCACATTATAATTTTAAAACCAGGGCTAAAACCCCAACAATCCTCACACCAATAACTAAAAGGTCTCCAGAATAAAAGTGACTTTATTTTTGCAACTATTCTAAATACAAAACATGTAACTCCGAAAAAGAATATATACATTTTCAAGAGCTATTATACTCACAAGTAAAGTTTAATTCAAAATCAAAAGAGTTTCGTTTTTGAAGTCTTATGTGCTAAAGTAAACAGTGGGAATTAATAAATTTTAAGTTTATCATGATAGAATACATTTCACCATATGCCAGCGAAGTACGATCTGGTGATCGTTTATCATGATATAATACATTACAGCATATACAGGCGAAGTACGAACTGGTGATCGGTAGTTTGCGTGACATTACATCGCAATAAGCTTGATAATCATTTCTTAGATATCTTTCTTTCCTAGCTTGCACTTACAAAAAACATAACATAATAACATCTTGACCGCACACCCCAGCTGTGTGCAGCATGCCACTACTGACGAGGCATTCCGCTCAATACCAGAGCTCATCAGGTCGGCGGAATATACGCCACACACAAAGCCTCTGTATACGATTATAGGTAATAAGTTACCCATTATCGTTGAAGGTTCATTATACCATTACCAAAGCATTATCTTTAAAGAAAAAGGATTGCCTTTGGAGTCAGATGGTTACATAATTTATCACTGTACGTTATTACTTGGGTGGCCCGTTGGACTAGGAACAGAATCTCAATGAAGTGCCTTCCGGTGTTATATCAATAATCAGTTTAAATTAACAATAACCAAACATATGACTTATGACTATCGTAACTAAATATTATAAGTTGCGATTTATTAGTATAATACATATATATATATATTTGCATAAATTACAAGTAGTAAAATTATGCATAACAATAAAATATACTAAAACACATCACTTCTACCATTAATCACATTTATCAACAGTAATCGTAAGTTTTACACTAAATTATAGGCCACCAACTCGATTAGAGAGCTATACTCCCTGATGTAAGAAATTGGTTTGGCGAATATCCTTCCCTTGCATTTCCCTCCATCATTCATACATTCAGCAGTAGGTGGAGCTTAAATGACAAACGGAGTGTGTAATTAAAGGTCGAATGGGGTCATGATAACAATCCGAATGATTTAAGCTTCCTTATATCCGAAGAATCATTCGTTTATTTTTGAACCACAATTTATGCTTTACAGACTACGTTAAAAACAACCTATAGTTAAACAAGTTAGTTAACCCATATAATATACTAGGGTTTCTATAGTGATTAAATATACAAAGAAATCGCATAGATGAAACACACAGAAGAGATACAGACATTGATGAAACACAAATAGAAAACAAATAGATGAAGTAAATTATAACAGAGAGAGAGAAAATAAACATAGAAAAAGATGAAATAAGTAGAAAATACTGATATGAAAAGTAGAAAAAAAATCGAAATGAAAGAAATAAAAATTCCAGCTGAAGCACAAAGAAACTTCAAAGATGAAACAGATAGAAACATGGAGAAAACATATATATATATGTATATATAAACAAAAATTTTTAAACAAAAAAATCATTTGTTAATGTTCATCCAAAACTTACAGAATGAATATGGTTTATGCTGAGCACAGCCTAATAAGACACGTCACTTGAGCTTTTACTGTTGTGTATCCCTAAAGATGAATATATGGAAAACAGCTGGTACAAACAGCAAACAGAAATAAAAAATAAAAAAACAGAGAAGGGATTAACTTTCTAATAAAAATCGTGACAACTGATATACTTTAACCTATAATATATTATTTTCAATTATTTTCGTAAAACGATTCAGACTTTCTGAATAAAAAAATGTTCTTGAAAGTAAATCTTAATTTGAAATGAATAAAAGGCACAAAAGAGAGCATGAAAATGAGATGAAGATTATCTATGGTTAAAAAACACCGAGTAAAACATGAAGATGGCAGCTAATACATCTTATCATTACGATTCATTTAGTTTCACGTTTTTGCTTTGAAGTTCACGGAGCCAGAATTGATGTTCTCAAATGTTAATGGGTAATTACATCATTGGAAAAAAACGTCTATAGAATGAAAACAAAACTTAATTTTTATGTTGATATTTAACAAATAATTCACAATCTCAAACAGACGAAAAACACTGTCTTGAAAAAACCGTTTATAGACATCATGTGGAAAATCGTTTTGAGTCGATTATACTCCCGTTACATAAGCTTCGTTAAGAATCAAAGAGATAACCTCTCAGAAGAAAAAAGTGATAATTTTCCCATTCTTATTATATATTTCGTCTTTAATAAAACAGAGCTACAATTATAAGGAAAATTGACGGCAAATCGTTTGATAAATGGGCAGAAATACTAAAAATGACTTATAAGTTCTTAACAGCTATCATTGGCATTTTAATTTGACTTCATATGATCACGCGAAAATTATAATCTTAGTTTTATAATGCCGTTTTTACTGCAAGAAACTGCTATAGTTTTAAAACTTAAAAACCTCGTAGACTCAGCGTTGTCCTAGTGATTAGAGTATCGTAATTTGAATTCAAGGGTCTATGACTCGCGTCCCGTTAATGCAAAAAAGCGCTCCGCACTCTGGACCTGTATAACTTTTATAAGAGTGATGTCTAATCCCACTATTTGATTAGAATTGTTGGCGCTGTTAACTATTTACCAAGTCTAGTCTATCAGAGACGGCTAGCGTAGCTAACTCTTGTGTAATTTTGCGCGTGTTTCCAAAACAACAATTTCGCAACTAAACATCTAGCGCTACACAAATGACACTCATTTCAAAAAATAAGTATCGAGAGTACAGAACTGGCAATCACTTCCAATTTCCTAGTTCACTTTATTTTCTATAGTCTTCACATATTGCGCCAAATACGTTATTTCCCAACCCAATATTATGTGGCGTACTGAAAAATGTTTATCGAAATATGAATAAAAATTTCAAAGTGATAGAGTAAAAACATATATACATGTTGTGTTATAAAACCAACAGCCTTTAAAGTCTAGTCTGATGGTTTGAAAAAAAGAAAGGCTGTGAATACGTTATGGAAGAAGACTCGGATTAGCCCATGCAAGATATAATATACCGAAAGAAACTGGAAAGCATGCTATGGTTTATATAATATATTGTAGTAAAAACCATCTTAAAAAATAATAAACGTGTAATAAAATGTATGACATATATATGGAAACAGTGTAATATCCCATACATGGGATGATCAACATATACAAGTTATTTCTGTTGTATACATCATACGAGTGAAAGATGAAAGTGGTCGCGTTTTTAATGAACTTGTTAACTAAGGTGGTTAAAAGTTCAACGTATAAAGTAATTCTGTCGAAAAACGTTTCATATGCTTTAATTATTCCGAAAATAAATCAATATTGTCGTTAGTTTTGAAGACTTTTGTGCGTAAAATGTCCATCAGATAAACCTTGTATGTAGTCAGAACAAGACTATCAAAATATAAAAAAAGTCCAGAAGAGGTAGATCTGTGATAAGGCAAAATCCACAATTTATTTCTAGACTTTAGAGCCAAGGTGCTAGGAAAATTAATTAAGTCTTTTTGAACAACAATAACAAAATGTTTTCATAGGCAAACGTCTACAACGACGTGACCTTAAAAACTGCGAGTCTGTTTATTCTATTTTTTTCTAAGTGTATTAAACATTTAAAATTAGATTTTGAAAATATACTGAAATTTGTATCGAACATTTTACAGCTTGTAAAAAAGGAAGCGTTTGCATATCGCGTATCTACTATTCATACGGTGTGATAACTTATTTGTTTGTCTCGAATATTCGTGCCAAGATACACAATAACTACGTCGTCCCTAATTTAGAACTGATATAATGGAGGAAAGACAGCTAATCAATGTAACCCACCGCCTACGCTTGGGCTATGCTAATCGAATATTGGGATTTGAACGTCAATCTTATAACCCATCCATTACCCCAAATTGTAGAGCGCGATTGTACGGCAACGGGACACGAACCATTGATCATAGTATTGACAGTTCGACAAGTTAACCTACAGACTATCCATACAAATGAAATAGTAAAATATTCACGTGAAATGCCTATAAATGATACATGTAACTCCTAATTATGGCCGTCAGTAAACCCTACATTTCCCTCATGGATTTTGTTTGTTTGTTTGTTTTGGAATTTCGCGCAAAGCTACACGAGGGCTATCTGCGCTAGCCGTCCCTAATTTAGCAGTGTAAGACTAGAGGGAAGGCAGCTAGTCATCACCACCCACCGCCAACTCTTGGGCTGCTCTTTTACCAACGAATAGTGGGATTGACCGTCACATTATAACGCCCCCACGGCTGAAAGGGCGAGCATGTTTGGTGGGATGCAGATTCGAACCCGCGACCCTCAGATTGTGAGTCGAGCGCCTTATCCACCTGGCCATGCCGGGCTCCCTCATGGAAAATGAGCAATTTCTAACATCTTAAGCTGAAAAAACTGTACAAATTTCCTGTAATTACACATTTTTACCTTGTCAGTTTATCTCCTGAGGAACCAGAGATGTTTTATCTATGCAGTTGTGAACGAAAATTATATCTGGAAAATCCAATTCAATTACTAGTTGTGAATCTACAGAAAGTGATTATATAAAATAATGTGGTACAAAGTTTGATACAAAGATGAAGGCTTATTGTTATATATACTCAACATGTAAAACTTTAATTTATGTATTTTAGTTATAGATTGATCATCTCAAAACACTAAATTAAGAACACCAACTTGATATGTATAATGTTTCTCATTTTATTTGTTAAAAAAAAATCTTTATAAGCTTCAAGTATAGCGTTTACTTTCTTATTTTACATTTTAATACAAACAAATTAATTAAGTATCTATACCACATAAACATTATAACTTATATATATTACATCTCCATGGGAACACAGCGTTTCAACTTTATTAATGTTTATTCAATTTAAATGTAATAAAATAATACATCCTAGCTTTATCAACGTTTGCTCAATAATGAAGTACAGCATCCCTCTTTATGTGCATTTGCTCGGTTTAAAGATAGTATAAGACAACGTTCTAAGTTTATCAATGTTTATTCGGTAATGATACACTACACCCCACCTTTTTTTAATATTTTGCTAAGTTTAAATGCAACGAAAAACAGCATTACATCTATTTAATGTTTGCTAAGTTTAAATGCAACGAAAAACAGCATTACATCTATTTAATGTTTGCTAAGTTTAAATGCAACGAAAAACAGCATTACATCTATTTAATGTGTGCTCAGTTTAAATGTAAGGAAACACGGCATTACAACTTGATTAATGTTTGACCAGTAACAATATAATAGATCCCAACATTATTAATGTTTGCTAAGTTTAAATGTGATGAAATACAAAGCGCTCAAGCTTAATTAGTATTTACTCTCTGTAAACGCAATGAAGTATATTATTCATGTATTACTAAAAAACTATGGGCGTATTTAATCAGCCTTTGGAATGCCATAGTTATGGAACAACCCCTCGACAACAAATGGCGGCAAAGTGAATTCGAATTTTTAATCAGAACGACACGTTTTGAGCATTTAGGCTAAACAGCCAGGTCAGAGACTTCTACGGTTCAGATATAACTGTGCCTAATTTTGAACTGCTGACGAGAGAGAAGCCAAAAGTTTCCGCCGCCAGAATGGCTCTGTCCGGTTTTTTGAACAGAATTATGGGATTTGCTATCTCTTCTATAACGCGCTCACAACTTAAAATGCATTACTTCGCAAATCGTAGATTCTTCAAGCCGCTGTCCAGCACGCTAACCATTAAACGCTTCGGCTAGTTTATTTATTCATTTTTAAGGAATTGCGGAGAAACTTATTACAGGTAATATACACACTTATTAACGTAACGAAAAAAGTTTTTGTTTCAATGGTATTTTATGCAGTATAGACGTAGCAGAGTTTTGTCTTTTATGGATTGCTCTTACCTGTTTCTATAGGTGGACGACATTTCAGTTTCAATATTGAGGAAGGCATTCCTTAATATAGAAACCGAAACATCGTCGCGTACTAGAAGAAGGAAGGAGCAGCCTCATAACATCCAAATGTCTTATTCTAATTAAAAGTATGTAAAGATAATTCTGTGTGAACATTTATAATAAATGATAATATAATAACATGTAATGTATCGTACCTTAAACATAATCGTTCAAAAAACCTAGATATCTTAAGGTAGCAATGATCTTTAAAATTGGGCAAAGTTACATACTGTTAAATGAGATAAATACACACATTTACTAAATGTTTACTGACATTTAAACGCAGAATAACTTTAACAGCTATTTTCTTAATACGTAGTTTTCACTGGGTCACCAATTTATTAACTTGATAACTTCACCATTAAAGCCAATATCAGCAAGAAAGTTAGCACATTTGTTGATATTACACTCTTCCATAGTTTGAATGTTTTCAAATTCAAAAATATTTATTAAATGTCTTATTATGAGTCTAATTACCACTAACGAAGGCATTGATTAAAATTAATTGCCCATAGCTCGTTAACGTTGCAGAAAATTTGCAAAGTTTTTAATTCAAACTATGAGAATGTTCACAAAGAGCATGTGTGTATCAATTTTCAGAAGTTTCCATCCTCCCTAAGTAAAGTTATGGTATTAAAGCAGTTTATGTTATGTATTTGTTTATCCCTGCCACATAAATTATGCATATAACATACATGACTGAAAGTGTACTTTCAGAGATTACGACACCATACGTTTGTTTTGTGCTCAACTTGAAGGTTACAAGAAGTGTCTAACAGTATGTAAATTTGCCCAGTTTTAAGGAACAGTGCTACCTTAAGAGAAGGGTTACGTAAGCGATATGCTTTCATCCCAATGTTGGACCCTTCTCTATTATGGTTCGGTGAGTTTTGCATGATAAAACTTGTAAGTATAACCTGAAAAAATGTTTATGGATGATCTCCAACTTCAAAAAGAAAACAAATAAACAGCAACAACAACAACAACAAAAAAACGCATGTTAATAAGCCAGTAATAATGCAGCTGTTTCATTCATGTACTATATTCAAAGACTGGTAATGTCTTGCATTTTCAGGTCAATGTTGCAACTAAGTTAAAGTGATGAATGAATTATTTAATTCATTATTAAATTATAAATTCATTATTCACTATACATCCTTCACTCTGCAAACAAACAAGGTGTCCCTACTGTTTTGCACTGTGTTTAAACTTCACCAAATGAACAAATATAACTGTTTTAAACTATACATTGCCTTAAAAAGAACAAGAGGGAACCCTCAATAACCGCGGCACTTGAAATTCTTTTAAAGTTGGATTAAAGTAAATTAATGTATGAGACCTCTTTTTTTCCTTTTTATTAGCTATATTTTTGTGCGCCAGCAATACCAAGTGTGGGGCGCGCGTGTACCCGATTAAAGTTTATTACTCATTTGGATCTCTACTGGACTACCCTCAAATTGAAATTCTTTTAGTCAGGATTAGGGTAAATTAATCTATGAGACTTTGGACGTGGTCAAATAAATCAATCGGAATGGTTTAACCTTCTGAAACCACAACTGTAATTAGATCTCAAATTGGTCGAGATATGATGGAGCTATGAGCTAAATGTTTGTACTTAAAAAAAAAAAAAAAACTCAGCGCCGTTCTATGAGCCGTTATGCCGCGACTAAAAATATAACATGCCAGTGTTAACGCTGAATAGGAAGAGCTTAAAATAATAACAATATTAATTAATATTAAGTTCTTATCATAAGTTGCCTACATAAGTCACGACTAAAAATGAACCTAGTAATGAGTATAGTTAATACTTATAATTATAAGAATGATTGTTTCATCAGTTGGGTGTCTTTGCTGTTAACGATATGTTTGGTCATAATCCTAATAATGTATCATAGGTTCGTCCAACATAGGATATTTAGCTTAGTCCTAAATCCACATACTAAGCCAAAAATGCAAAATAATCTTTATAATAAAAATATACCAATAATAAACCTAATATAACAAAAATAGATATAATAAACATTTTAACCAATGCTGTTAATGAAAGTAACATTATAGAATATTTGTGTTCTTTGATTGTTTGTTGAACTTTGGGCAGAGCTACACAGTGATATCTGCGCTAGCCGTCCCTAAATTTAAAATGATCAAGTAGAGGGAAATCAGCTCCTCAACATTACTCACTGCCAACTCTTTGGCTACTCTTATCAGACTGAATAGTGGCATTTTATTGTCACACTTATAACGCACACACAGTACAAAAATGTGGATTGTGATTTTTGTATTTATATTTTTCGGCAGTAACAGGACGCGAACCACGGAATCCAAGCTCTATAGTCCGGGGCGCTAATCACTGGCTCGCACTCGGCCCCTAAAAATTTTGAGAAATAACGCAACTACTTCAGGATACTTTAAACCGTAAGTGAGTTAACTATCCCTTATTGTTGTTGTAATTTTCTTCTTCGCTTGTTGCTAATCGCATCGAAGTACACAGAAAAGAAGTAATATTTCTGTTGTCTTAGAAACGACATTTTTCTCTTTCACCAAACTGCGACCAGAATTGCCCTCTATTTAAGTAGTCGAGTTAAAAATGGCATGCTTGTTTTTGAGTAATATAAGTTATTTAAAAATAGTTAGCATCGTAGGGAAGTTTCAGCAGAAAGTTACTTAAGAAAACTTGCATGCCAAGTTTGACCCTCTTTTTTTTTTTTAACACAACGGTTGCTTACTTCAAGAACGCTTTGAAAAATGGTTTACTCAAAAATTATAAAAAATGATATACATTACACATCGTGCTTGCAAGTACCACTCTGTTGTTTCTAGACAGCTTTGTAATAGATTTAGACGATAAAAAGGATGGACATCTATTACATACCAACCAAATAATAAACGTCACAGCATATAATACCAGAACAAGAAATGGTCGCGTAAACTGATTCCCCGACGGTTCAGCTATAAACTTGGGGCTTGCTTTTAATGCTAAAATCCAGGGTTCGATCACCCGAGATAGATATAGCGCAGTTAGTCAAGTCAAGTCAAAGATCTTTATGGGAGTGGTCAGGTGCAGTAATGACCTCTTTCCCCCTTGTTCCAAAATATTTGGAACCTAAAAAATTCTAATTTTTTTTCCACTGTGTATTTGTTTCTTTGATTTTAACGCAAAGCTACACAATGGGTTAACTATATTTTCTCCACCGCGATGAAAAAAAAGCCCGTATGTTAACGTTAAGGTCCGTAAACTCACCGCTTATCCATCGGGGTCTCCACTATGCAGCTTTGCGCTTAACAAACAAACAAAGATATGAGCCGATCAAAACTCTATGAAGTCTAGCGGTTGGTACATGCTGAAATTGGTTACCAACAAAACCTGCCCTCATTTTTTAGGGGTTGGGACGAGGGAGTAAATTCTTCTGGACATTATATTCGTCTGTTCATTTTCAGACAGCGTTTCCATGAGCTTTTTTAGATTAAAAACAAAAAACAAGTTCATTTTTTATATATTCCCATTTACAAATGTAAGCGCTGTAAAAGGTGAAGTTAGGATAAGTACCTAAATATCTTCAGTGTTTAACAAATGGGTTTACTATTAAAACTAATTACAATACATATTCACTTATTTCTACTCAATCATTAGTCACTAAATTGTTACTCTAAAGCAGCGAATACTCACTGTATTTTGTTATATAACATTTTATTTAAATATCTTTGATTAGCAAATTCTAAAGATAACTATAATACCATTTACAACCCATTTTCGATAACTATAATACCATTTACAACCCATTTTCGATAACTATAATACCATTTACAACCCATTTTCATTTCACCCACAAACTTTATTTCGCGTTTCAATGATATTTTGTATTTTCTACCTATATGCGATCTATGGGCTAAGCAAACAGGTTAGAAATCCCTGGTTCAGGTATAGCTCTCCCTAATGTTGAATTACTACAAGCCGAATATCACTTTCATAACGCGTCCACAAATACAGGTTTCGAGTAGCGGCCCTGCATTCTTACCACTGGACTACGTTGGGAATTAAACGTTTCACGAACAGCTGATATTTATGCAGCCGAAAAATGAAAGAGAAAGTAAACCTGTCTATGTTTCAGACTGTGTGAACGTACTCTTGTTTGTTTTCTTATTTTATGAGATATATTAAATCTTTAAATTTATGCATATAATGTGAAAGTTTTCACGTAAGCCCACATTGTAACCACAGGTAAATAAAGTTAATTTCTCCTTGAGTTAGATTACAATCCATGAATAAAATACACGCTTTTTTAAGACATGAAAAACCTTAGGATTTATTGTTGTATACAACTTAAGTAAAGCTGTTGTGGTCAGTTCTATCTCTATCTTCAAAAGCAAATATATATATATATATTGCATTAAGGTTTTAGATTAGACCATACAAACTATTGAGTTAAATCATATTAACATAAGCAACACTTAACAACACAGAGATTAAACAATTAAACAGATTTCCTGAGTTTCGCGAAACAATACATTTTAGTTCCCCCCAATAAATTGATAACTTAACTTGATAAGTTACGACGATAATCTTAGAGAACTCTATGGCTTTCCAAATAAAGAAGTCATTTTCATTATCCAAATCGAATCAGTCTGAATAATATGTATACAGGTCCGCAGCCAGTAGATGGCGTTTCAAGCAACATTCATATATTTTTTTTTTTCTTATGCAACTATCGTTGACAAAACGAAGAACTGTGATTGGATGATTTTACTGGACGCAATCTTTACTCCACTCTAGTATACTTGTGTACATGCGGTAGTAGTACTAGAGAAAAAAATGCATTGTTTTGTTGCACTGTGTTACAGTAATAATTATGAAAAAGGAAAACAACTGTACAAGTTTCCTTTCGAAAACAGAAAGAAGAAATCTACGGAAAAGTAAAGATAAACTAAAAATCTTGAATTGAAGCTGGCACCGAATGTAACTTAAAAAGAGGCTGATACTATCCATTTTGATAGCATGAAAGTCCCACATGCCCTTCATTTATTAATCCAGCAGTAACTGCGAGATTCAACTATCTCGTTAATCAGTGCAAGTTTGAAAACAACAGCATGGTTTGTTTGTCCTTACAATATATGGTTTGACTTTATCAACACAATCAACAACAGCTTTGAGCAACTTCAATCAAAGCAAACACAAAGACGGAGTTGAGTTCATACATATTGTGATCAAATTGTTTAAGACCATTCAAGTTGGAAACCAGTGCTTCAGCGTAAATACAAGTTTGTTCTCACTTCATGGTTAAACCAAGATGTGTTAGATAATATTATCTCATGTGTCTGATCAAAAAATCCAGTGCCAACACCATTAGAATTGAAAATCAGGTTAAGAATCATTAGTGCTTCACAGCACTTAGCTGTAAACTCATCATCAAGTAATCAAGAAGATGAATGCAATTTTTAAACAGATGTTTGACATGACTGAACATAAGGTAGACAAGTAGGTTTCAGTAAAGAAAAAAGGGCAAAATTCCCGCTATGTGAAATAATTCATGCTAAACAAGGGTTTGCTACTGAATCACTGTGTTTAAATAGAAGTTATGATAGCTTGACTGTGGTAGAAGAGAGGGTTTATACTACATTGGTGGCTATGTTATAGCTCAACTCAAGAATCGAGATGTTATGACGTTTGTATAGCAAAAACAATACACGCATCCCAAAATGAAGCCACCAGTAGTGTAGATAAGCTGGTCAGTTTGAGAGCTTAACAGATAAGTGCTTAATATACTTTAGTGGTGCTACCATAAGTGCTTAATATACTGTTGTGATGTTGTAGATAAGTGCTTAATTTACTGTAGGGATGTTGTAGCTAAATGCTTAATGTATTGTAGTGATGCTGTAAATAAGTGCTTAATATAATGTAGTGATGCTGTAGATAAGTGCTTAAGGTAACGTAGTGATACTGTAGATAAGTGCTTAATGTATTGTACTGATGCTGTAGATAAGTGCTTAATTTATTGTACTGATGCTGTACATAAGTGCTTAATGTAGTGTTGTTATGTTATAAATAAGTGCTTCATGTAGTGTTGTTATGTGGTAGATAAGTGCTTAATTTACTGCACTGATGCTGTTGGTAAGTGTTCAATATACTGTAGTGATGCCGTAGACAAGTGCTTTATGTATTGTAGTGATGCTGTAGATAAGTGCTTAATGTAGTGTTGTTATGTGGTAGATAAGTGCTTAATGTAGTGTTGTTATGTTATAAATAAGTGCGTAATGTAGTGTTGTTATGTTGTAGATAAGTGCTTAATGTACTGTAGTGATGCTGTGTTTAATATGCTTAATGAAACTGAAAAGTTTTTCAGAACACAGAGATATTTTGTGGTAAAAACTTCAAGAACAAAATCACTCTTAATAGACAACGTTGGCATAGAAACAGTTGATATTGATTTACCAAGTTTCCACAACAGAAAAACAAAGAAAACATTTTGACCCGTTTTGTAACCTCTAAAGAGTCAAAGAGACTAATGGTAAAAAAAAAGCAAAACGTGTTTGGTAGCAGGACTCTTGCTATATGGTTTGCAATGGATAGCTTTTTGTTGTTTAAGAAACACAAAATGTTACAAATTCTATAAAATAATGTATATTTATGTTTTTGTCAGTTTTGATGTATTATATACGAAAGTAAGTTACTAATTAGAGATGTATAATTGCTTCATTTTAAAATATGTTTTGGAACATAAAAACATTAAACTATTATTTCCATAATAAAAGTCCATAAAGTCCTTGAAGTAACTTTTGAGCAAGAAAAAAAAAAGACATATATAAAAAAGCATTTCTTATTTTTTAAATGTAGAACGTATAATCTCAACGCATAAACTTGATACAGAACGTTCAAGCACATACAATGTGTATGTAACATGGCGGCCAAAAGTCAGTTTGCCAATCTCTTGTATAGTATGCTCTGCTTGAATCATAATTACAAATACACTCACAAGACGGCACTCACATGAGTGAATTTAATACAGAATAACAAATTCCATCATAAAGCTCGCTTCAAACACAAAACATGCGCTAATTTTCAATGCAGCAGCATGTTTTTAAAACTGCTAAAAATAGATTCGATCAACCTCGATACAATTGATGTTGACGGCTCTGAAGCTTTACGTTTTAATTTCACTCACTTATATGCCAACGAATAACACCAGTAATTATATAACCATACTGATCTGTGTATTTATTGCCAGTGCTGGTTCAACAAATACCGTATTTTTCGGAATATAAGAC
>NW_013665960.1:25709-32768 GCF_000517525.1 Limulus polyphemus | reverse complement strand
ACATATATATTATTCATACCTTCGGTGTATAGGACGCAAGCAGATTTTGACATCAAATTTTGGGTCATAAAAAGTGTGTCTTATACACCGAAAAATACGGTACTTCTGGAATTTTTCAAAACGATGGGATACTGGGATAGCGAATATCGATAGCCCTCTGCCTACTAAGTCGTTGAAATCAACCTTAATAAGTGGCTTGAGATATATATTTTCACTTAATCTTCAAATTTACCAACTTTCCGCCCCCTACGTTCATTACTGGTGAAATTCACATATTGCATTATATTACGTAATTCCATGTTTAATGCTGTGACAACACTTGATTTAAATAACTGACCACAAAAAAAAACTTGTGTACCAACTCATTTTCTACGTAAAATACACAAAGGACCCAGCATTAATTATCTGCAATATTGACGTTATTTCAACTTACACCCATAGACAGTACTTATTGAGTTTCTCATCATGCTTTACTGAATGATTTGATTCGAAGTTATTTAAAAAAGCGTAACATTACACCAGCTTACACTGAGACCTGTCAATCAACGTTTCTCCTATCTGTTCAGGTGTTCTGACTATTCGGCCTTTAATGCATACCACCTAGCTCAAATGGTAAACAACCTCAGTTGTTTTAATGCCAAAAACAAGCAGAATTCCTGGAGATCAAATATGGGTAGAGATTTATGCCTAGCTCATTTTTCATTTAACGAATCATACTTTAGATGTATCACATACACACACACACACACCTCTGTGACAAATAAAGACTAGCGGAATTCGAGCTAACATAATTACTACCGCGCGTTTATTTAAATATAATTTTAGACACTAGATTTTCGTCTTTTGTTAAATCAGATATAATCACAAATCTTAGAGAATATGTCTGTAGTTTAATAAAACACTTTTTCTTAGGAATGTTTTATCCTATCATCTCTTAGCAAAATTTTGTTGTTATTACTTTTTTATTTACACAGTACCTCATAACCATGTTTAATTCGTCCTTATTAAAATGCTGAAATCCCCATCCTCACTATCCTATCAACAACCAATTACTTTATTTTTGATCTTTTTTTTTTGGTAAAAGATAAATATGATTTATATCAGGAACTTTGTGGGGTGTTATGAATAATGGATATATTGATCTTGGTAGTACGGAACTTCCAAAATTATAAAAAAAAATTAAACTAAAAATAACTAAATAAAAGAAACAAACTCGTTCAGTTTTATTTTGAGCCTTTTATTTTCTTCTTCGAAAAGGAGAAATTTTAACACATAGATTACCATAATAAGTAACTACTTTTACTCTCTAAGAAGTTATCTTAGTGAAAAGCTATACAATGGACTATCTGCACTCTGTCTACTGTGGAGAATCGAACCCCGAATTTTAATATTATAAGTCTCCACAATTACTGCTGACTCACCGGAGGACCCTTCTTAGAGTTGAAATTTATACTTGTGGTTGTACGTTATAAGTAGTTACACTTGATTGTTGTTGATAGCTACACAAAGGGCTATCTGTGATCTGCCCACCACGGGTATCGAAACCCGGTTTCTAGCGGTATAAGTCCGCAGACATATCGCTGTGCCACTGGGGAGCTGTTACACTTGATAAGTATGATGAAACACAAATACTTAACCTTCAGATTACATACTTCTTTTTATAACGTTGGCATATTGCATTTTACTGAGTAATTTTATGTTTTGCCTATTACAACAATTTATGTGAAGAGCTGACCAAAACATTAGGTGAAATTACTAATTTGTGCGTATAATATACAGGAACCCCATCACTGTCCAGTTGGATTCCATTGCAATATTGAGGGCATATTTTTCTTTTTTTTAACGTTTATGTGACTCATGCGTTATTAGGGCTTCTTTAAACCATGGAAATCATTGACATACAAGAAATATGGCACAGAAACAGTTAAAAAAAGTAGTTTAAATCCTAGTGGATCTATATAGATTGCATTGTTAATTCTAGGGTTACATGAAAATACAATGCAAATATTTCATATTCAAAGCACAGCATAAAACACTAGAATAGTATCATCGCATAGAAATGACTCTCAAACAACCAGTGGCATGTCATCACAATCATCAACGTGAACATATTTTTATAAGGCAGATTACTGTTATAGCAGACCTAGTTTTCTTATCCATCGACGTCACGGAACAGTTTCTCCATGGAACTTCAAATACCGTTAAATCAGCTTATTAGTAAGAAGTCTTCCATTTGAATCAAGATGTTGAGCGGGAAGGCATGGGAGAAAAATGAAATATCAAGGTTTTTTGTAGCCATTCGTGACATTTCAAGTAATTTGTATTACTTTTAAATACCAATACAGGTAAGCATTATAATCGGTCCGATGTAGAGGAAATAGAAATTATTAGCAGTTATATTATGATATTTTAACTTTATAACGCAGCAACTGGTTGACACACGCTCATGTTTTAACAGTTTCAGCTTTATAACGCAGCAACTGGCTGGAAACACTTTCAAGTTTTAACAGTTTCAGCATTATAACGCAGTAACTGGCTGGAAACACTTTCAAGTTTTAACAGTTTCAGCATTATAACGCAGCAACTGGCTGGAAACACTTTCAGTTTTAACAGTTTCGGCTTTATAACGCAGCAATTGGCCGGAAACACTTTCATGTTTTAACAGTTTCAGCTTTATAAAGGTCACTACATTGTGGCCTAGCATTGCTAGGTAGTTAGGACGCTTGACTCGCAATCTGAGGGTCGCGGATTCGAATTCCTGTCCCACCAAACATGCTCCCCCTTTCAGGCGTGGGGACGTTATTATGCGTTGGTAAAAGAGTAGCCCAAAAGTTGGCGGTGGGTGATGATAACTAGCTGCCTTCCCTCTAGTCTCTAGGGATGGCTAACGCAAATAGCCCTTGTGTAGCTTTGCGCGAAATTCAGAACAATTAAACAAACACTACATAGCAAGTAGGCTTATTTACCTTCTTATATAAGGACGGCTTGTGTGCTTCCTATGTATATTTTAATGCATTTATTATAAAATCGCTTTTTATATTCTTTTATAATGTTTATTTTTTAAATATGACCTTTATTTTGTATGCATTTACGGCAAGAATGTCATTATAGTGTTCAAAAGGAAACAAAAATTTGATAAGTAATTGAATATTATAATGAACTATAACGTGAGGAATCACTGCTGTCTGACGATGTTCTAGTGTTGTAGACTTGTGGTCAGCCAGTTGCTGAAAGTTTCTCACTAGGGATTACTTTAGCGGAAAATCAAATTATTGCAAGATTGTTTCTCGTGCATGTAACTAAAATAATAACATCGCCCTGTGTGACAAAATTATCTACATATTTAGTATATATATATATAAGAATAGTCCAATCTCTTTTTTTTTCTTACCAAACTCTTCTTTATTTAACCAACCGGTTTTGTAGTATCACATGCTACTTTTCTGTATAAAAAATGTGTCCTGGATAACATATATGTTTCTTTGGAGTTATCGAAACCGGTTAAATAAAGAAGAATTTGGTAAATGAAAAACAGTTTAAAAAAAAGAAAGGATTCGAGTTTTCTTATACATATTTATATTGAGTTAAACGTTAAATTTATATCTACAGGTGTGTTGAAAAACAGATTTTGTTGATTTTTTTTTACGACAAGAAATTTGCCACTGCATTTCAAGTCATATCACCACTTTTCGCATTTAAGAAAGGTAAGATGCGTGTTAAAGTAAAGATTTGGTATTTAAATTGTATTTATGGCAAAGCTACTAAGGGTATCTGCCGCCTTCCATAATTTTGAACTATTGGCCACAGGGAAAGCAGCCAAACAGCAGCCCCTTAAAACCCACCATCTACACTAAGAGACTGACTTCACTATTATAACGTACACACAGCTTAAAGTGCAGGGAATATTTTGTAGAATTGCGCGGATTCGAACTAGGCTCGCCAATTCAGAAATCCTGAGCTCTACCACAAGGCCAAGCCGTGCCTTTAGAATAGACAAAGTATAAATCATGTGTGTTATCTGTTTCCTGTTATTTCCACTAACAGGGATTTCGTGCTAGACGTCATACAATGATGCTTCTCATGGTAGCTGAGACAGCGTTTGACCGCTTTGCGAAGTCCAACTTTTAAAAGGTCACGTCTATAAACAAGTATTACAAAAAAAAAGAACGTGTTTCTTTTTGAGCTTTAAGTGGACTCTAAAGTTGAAGGAATGAAAATCCGCCATCCAGCTTGTGACCAAGCGTCTATAACCTGTAATTGGGCCATGTTCCAGAGTTCGTTACCTTTTAACTACAGCGAAAACCCTTTGTTAACGATAACCAAGGCTGTTCGGGATTAGAGAGTGGGGTGCGGTCCTTCAACTATGGGTCTTTAAACAACAAAAACCTACCACAAGATTCGCATACGGTGACGATGTTGACCCCCAGGGGCCTACGAGGCAACACCCTCGCAAACTTGCTTCCATCTCTCCCTCCCTCTTCAAGTTATTATAGTTGACTAAAAAAAGGTCAATTGTACTGGTTGAACAGTGCAACATGAGACATAATATCAGCCTCTCCATAAAAATCATCTTTTAATATTTATAATACAATTTTCTTCATAAATATAACGAATTTAGTTCGTAATTACACTCGCACGTTTTGTAAACGGGAATAGTTTGTCTGTTTCTTTGTAATTAATCACAAAGCTACACAATGGGCTATCTGTGCTCTGCCCACCACGGGTATCGAAACCCGGATTCTATCGTTGTAAGTCCGCAGACATACCGCTGTGCCACTGGGGGGCACGGAAATAGTAAAAGAAAAAAAAGAAGAAGTAGGCTAACACTTGATTTATGAACTGTTTGTTTGTTTCGCGGATGTTCGCGCAAAGTAACGCAAAGGTTACATACGCTAGCCTTCTCTAATTTTAAACTCATAGACTAAATGGAAAGCAGCTAACCAACACTACCCATTCACTAACTATTTAATCTGAAATTAGGATTTAACCATCACTTTAATAACACACTCAGGGCCCCAAAGTGTGTAACGCAACTTGTTTATGAAGTAATACGACGCGAATTGTGGTTCCTCGTATCCACAGTCGAACACGCTAACCACTAGGCCATGCCCGTCCTAGAGAATGAACATCAATTCAATGGGTTGAACAATGCAAAATAAGACATAGCAACACACTCTCCAATAAAAATATTTCTATGCTAGGAATACAGTTACCCTCAAGAGTAAACGACATTCACACCCATACTTAAACAGGATTGTATTTCAAACAGATATCATAAAAGAAAACGTAGTCCAGCCCATTTGTTCAGGAACTGCTTATTCCAATAGTTTTAAAACGTCATAAAGTATAACTGTTCCTTTTATCAGCTGCCTTTATTACTTCATCACTGTCCACGCCTTCCTCAATAGTTCGTAGGTTATTTGAGAATACTATTTACTTAGACATTTACTTCAATTTGTTGTCGAATATTTTATACTGGTCATTAATATCTGAAAACAACAAAGTGTTTGTTATAAGCAATAATATACCCGTTTAACATGCAGGACTCAATTCTCGTTTACTCCCTCCCCGTGTAATCGCTAGCTCGTGATAACGTAACTCACCTGTCCTCCCACTCCAGAAGAAATAAGGTGACAGCTTTGCTACATAGTATATGACAGACAGGTTATAAATGTAGTAATTACGACAATCCGTCGCCACGTTCTATGTTAGTAGAGGCTGTACAAGGACAACAAAGGATATATATATATGTCTGTGGGTAATTCAGAACATATTTGCCTCCTTTTTAATACCGAATAACCTAGATGGTATTCCGACCAACCTTGTAATTTGTTCTGAGAGTTTGGTTTATGTGCTGTAAACTTAAATACCTCATATTTTTCTACCTCCCACCTTCTGGACAGAAGGTTCAAGACTGGTCTTACATTTTGTGTGTTTTTGTAAACCACAGTGACACGATAAAAACACGTATATGTAGGATGCACAGGGAATTTCCTTTCCTTCATGAAATATGCCTCCGAGTGGCAACAGCGGTATGTCTGCGGACTTACAACGCTAGAAACCGGGTTTCGATACCCGTGGTGGGCAGAGCACACGTAGTCCATTGTGTAGCTTTGTGCTTAACTTCAAACAAACAACCAAATTCATTAAATAGCGAAGTATTAAAATTTCGGCTGAATTCTTTCCAGTACGTTCTGAATGTAAATAATCTACATTATTGAAGGGTCAGCAATAACAACCCTTTTATCTCAGTTCGTTTTCAAAAAAAAGTTTCACCCAAATGAAGATTATGCGATAAAGCAAAGATTCTCCCGACAACGGAAGCTAAATCAAACCAGATAAAAAAGAACGAAATAGTGTGCGTGTACTTAACATGCTGCAAAAAATTTTCAAGAAGAGCGATTGGTCAATATAAAATCATACATTCAATTAAACGTTTTAGTCATTCCATTTATTATAGTTTGTATACTTGAGGAAAGGCATTCTACCTGAAACGTTGAAACAATAAATATATTTAACTGGTAAAGATCGCATCTGGTCTCACCTATTATATGCCGTTTTTTACCTCACAGCGACATCTACAATTTTAAATCGTTGCATTTCCAACACAAAATTATAGTGAATGGCACGAGGCTTTCTCGCGTACCCAAAACTTGTTGAAAGTTGATTTAAAGACGCCACTTGAATCTTGTAAAATGCTTGTTTCCTTATTTCTCACTATTATTTACTTATAATAATAAAGTTTGTTTTGGAAAAGATTAACCGTCTTCTGGTTATTTACAAAGCACTCAAAAAATAATTTTTCATCGTTGACGTATGTGAAGAACGAGAACTTCAAAACAAAGTAAAAATGAATTAAAGATTAGTTCCAACGTATAATGGGACGGCACATCCGTCAGAAATATCTGCGTGTTTTATCCAAAACTACCTCAAGGAAACCTGAAAGTTAAGTTCAGATATAATTCAAAACACCAGAAAACTCGACAAAGATGTGACAGGTAACAGATGAAATGCGTAAGGTATAGTTGGTTGTGTTGGCCAAATACTATATTGCCCTCC
>NW_013665960.1:8595-24926 GCF_000517525.1 Limulus polyphemus | reverse complement strand
TTTATTTTATATTAAGAAAGTATCATCTTTCCTTGCTCTAGCCACTTCATTCTCACTCAAAAATTTGTTTGATATTCCAGTTGTTTATTTATGGAAATAAAACGGATCATGTGAGATGTAAGGTGATCGCTTACGTTCTATAAATAGTGACATGTAGCCACATCACAGTAAGTCTGCAAAATAATAGGCAGCAGGAACGATATTGTCGATTTACAAATGGGTATGATAATGAGTTTCTATCGGGCAAAAGCATTGTTATTTCACCGACTACTGTAATAATCCATATCAAAGTTTATTAATAATGACAATCGAATGTTACTGCTAGTTTCAACCTAAATGGCACCTTATACAACACATGACCTAAGCGGTCAGATCAAATATCACAAGGTTCAGACATAGTCATCCCTAATTTAGAACTGCTACCCAGAAGTAGGGCAACCAGTCAGCAGCACCTGCTGAATCGCGGGATGGACAGTTAGTTTTATAATGTACTCACTGCTGAAAGGATGAGAAAAAGGCTGGTTAAACATCCTCAATAAATGCAACAACAGTCATGTTTTGTGTTAACTAATCGAATTAAAAGAACATTAGTAAACTGTTAAACGGCAGTTAATAACCATCTCGATTCCAACAAGAATACAAACTGTGAACCATGACTAACTGATTGAAAGTATATGATATAGCCTTGTGAGTCTCGTGAGTATATTTTTCTGTGTACTGACAGTAGTACTTGTTGTGTTTTACCGGAAGTGTATAAGATGAAATGATATGAGGAACATGCTCGCGACAGGGGTTGGTTCTTAAGACACCTTTTACAAAAGCAACTAACATCTACAATATATCTGCACATTGCTACAGTTCGTGTTCACGCTTCAAACGCGCATCTCTGTGCATTTTCATGGACAAAAGCTCTTCCAAGACAATAGTGAAACTATTCACCAAACTTGTGTTCTACAAAATTGGTTCGAAGATCATGGAAGAGACTTTGACCATCTTTCTTGGCCAGCGTAAACACTTATGGGATAAACTTCAACATTCCAGTTGCCATAGTAAACTTCCATTGCCGTCTGTAAATCTACTGTAGATCCTATTCCTCGACAAATAAAGGATTAACATTAAACAAGACACCTTTCTGTTGAGTCCATTTCATGCTGATTTTATACTACTAACGCTGCTTATTGTGATCCAACGCGATTAAGTGAGGTTATCGTTAACTTTATTAAGTTGTGAATAATTAATGTTTATTTCAGACAGGTTTGCTTTAAAATTTTGGATGATAGGGGAGAAAAGTTTGATAATCGAGAATTTAAGGCATTAATATATTTCAGTTATGAACCAGAGATACCTTAGACAGCAGCAGTATAAAAAAAACAACAAGCTTATTCAAATTAATAAGATATAGTTAGCAATTTCATAATATCTGTCTGTCCTAAATAATGTCATAAGCGTCACAATTTACCCCAAATTCATATCACTTATGAAATGCATCTGTCTTACAGGAATTACAGTTTTGAACCTGATCGACACCTTATATTCATTTGAGCTTAACAGTCAAGTCAGACACCTCCAGGATTCAGACATAGCCGTTTCTAATTCTGAGCTACAAATGAACGTCAGCCAGACAGCAGAACAGCTCACCTCACAGAATTTGTCTTGTATTTGAACCGATTAATGGAATTGAATGTTACTTTGTAATGAGCCCACAGCTGAAAGTATTCATCGTCATCATATTTTAAACCTTGGAGCGTCCAATCTGCAGCTAAACATTGAACTGTGGGCCACGCCCAGCCCCTGTTTCACATACATGAACAAACTAAATGTAATACACATGAAGTTCTCCAGTTTAATTAAATGCAAGTGAAAGACAACAAGAATGAAAACATTCGCTTTGAAACATTCATACATGACAAACTAAATAAGTTTGCACAAGTTTCATCAACTCACCACATATGATGTAACACAGGCCATCCGCTTTTCCAATGACAAACATTTACTTCCTAGTGATATAGGAAAGTCAATAAAATTGTGTAGTTCATTTTCATAAAGATTCACTTCAAACTGTCCCCGAATCGTGGGAGCTATAGGACACGATAAAATAACTCAATTCACTCCCAACACCCCATCGACGGGGAAACCACCCAGCGCCAATCCGTTATTGTTAATCGCTGTAGGTAGCTGGGTGATATTTTCTGCTCACACATCCTTATCTTCCCAGTTAACTTTCTCTCCCATTGCTCTCAACGAGGAAAGAGCGAGAACCGTTCTATGGGTTGGATTAATTTCACTATCATTGTATCTACAGTACTGTTCCAGAGTAATTTATCATTGTCGACGTACAAATTCAACACTTGACGTCTGTGTGATTTAGCTGCGTTAATCACTGACAGTGGAAATCTAAGTCATTTCAATATGTGAAAAGTATCTACGGGAGTTTTATAAACTAAAGACATAAAATACTGAATGAATATTTCATATAAAAGAAAAGGAAAAAGCCCATACAAACATTAAGTTATGTTGTTTGAAAAGTACAAAAAAAAAGTGAATGGAAAGATTTGATTTGTAAAAAATAAACAACAAAAACATTCAAAAGTATATTTCGCTGTGAGTCACAGCTTGAAAAATGTACGCGCGTTGGAGGAATTCACATAAAAAGTTAACTAAATTGTTTCCATTGCTTTTGTTATTTTTCCTAGTAACACACACAACAATCTGTATGAAAACCCTTCTTTTAAAAGTGGGACGATCAAAATGCACAAGCTGAATTTAGCAACCGTAGAGGGTCAAGAGCTTGTTATAATAACTTGTAAGCGAGTTTTATATGTAGTTCTTGTAAACACCAGGCAACTTGCGTAGAACCGCACATTGGTTCGGTAAAAACCAAGAGCAAGTGACGAATGGCCGAAAGTCCTTGTAAACGTGATATCGCGCTGATGAACGACCTGGCCCTAAAACCGGTAAGGCTGCCTGCCGTTAGAAGTTTTCTCAGTTCAAATCAGCTAGTTATCAGCATGCACGCGTTTCTTTGCCACCCCCCTGGTCCTCATCTTCATATCACCGCACACTTCTCAGTAACACGCTTTGGCCCACAGGTCGCGTAGACGCGCTTGTGAGCACGTATTATACCTTGCTGCCCTTTTTTCTTTCGATGTTTTACTCTTAAAAAATATACAACGTTTTTCATTTGTCAAAAGTTAGTCATGAGGTTTTGTTTTCATCCGCTATTTTAATTAAAAATAGTGAGAAACACTATTTGTGCCACTAGTTTTTACTTTTACCAGTGTTCTCTGTTATGAATACTTGAACAATTCTTAATGTTGGTTTAACCACAAGCAAAATTTATTTCAGTCTAAGAGGTCTAAGAGTAAAGGCTTGTTTAGACATATGACTTTTTCTTTTCTTCTTTTTTTAAATTTCAACCTACTTTAAGAATTTTCCACTTCCCAAGTAGAGACGGTTCCTAATACCCCAACATGAAAAGTATTGATTTACGTTATGACAAAACACCCTGGTCAAACCATGCTTTTTATAGAATATTGTCATAACGTATCGAAACATTCGTTTCTGTGGAAAGGCGTAAAATTTATAATCTGACAACGTGCTACTATCAGAGTACTACTGTTTCGAATTTCATGCTATATAAGACTAAACCTAACCTGACAACGTTTGTTTGTTTGTTTTTGAATTTCGCGCAAAGCTACACAAGGGCTATCTGCGCTAGCCGTCCCTAATTCAGTAGTGTAAGACTAAAGGGAAGGCAACTAGTCATCACCACCAACTCTTGGGCTACTCTTTTACCAACGAAGAGTGGGATTGACCGTCACATTATAACGCCCCCACGGCTGAAAAGGCGAGCATGTTTGGTGGGACGGGGATTCGAACACGCGACCTTCAGATTGCGAGTCGAGCGCAATAACCACCTGGCCATGCCGGGCCACCTGATAACGTAATAATAATAACAGTACCAGTACTAACGACTCCAGTTTCTTTCAGCCAATCTGAAAAACTGGTTATCAGCCATTTACATTAGGGTACCATGACATAATAAAATAATATTTCGAAATTAAATACAAGAAAATACATTATAACGGGAGTAAACATTACACGATCAACAACAGGCTATAAGCTTTGGTGGTTTCTTACCGTTTCACTGTAGGATAAATATATTTACAATTTAAGCTTTCTTTTCATTGGTTTCACCTTAGTGTTAAGGGCAGGAAGAAAATTCGAATATTAATATACCAATGTGCAGTTGCTGCTGAAATGATGAAGTTCTGTATTTAACTTCTACAGTTTATATCATTAAGGTATAGTGCCTACCTAGGCTGATATTTTTTGCCACCCCCACCTCCACACGATCGCTCCAGAAATGAAGCCTTTGAATTAGTTAAGTCATTAATCACGTGTTCAGTCACATGATCGCTCAGCGCTCTTGATTGGTACCTCGATCTAGTACGGCGGGTTGCAACCCCCCCTCCCAAATAAAAACATGATTCATGCGTAAATGCGGCCCTGACTTTCACTGATATTTACAAACGCGAGAAGGCCTACTGCATTTCAAGACAATTCTGGTTAATATCCCGTGTATTATCATGATTATGATTTACATATGGACTTAATCTCAATTAATTGAAATAAAACAGTAAAATAAAATCGACATTATGAGTCGATATAATACAAAAATATATGTTTTAATACTTTGTAAAATATTCACATTAAACGATACCTGATATTTTTTATTCGTGAATTTATTTAAATTGATTAAAAAATTAAAAAGCATTAAACATTTATTCTCACCTGGAGGACATAAGCAATCACCTGCTGCCACTTCTCGTTTGAATCGTCCTAGTAGAGGTACTACTGCTAGATGGCGCTCAACACGCTGGAGATACACACAAAAATTGAAGTAAATACAAAATACGGAATTATGAAATTAGTAACGCAATATATTAGATACATATACAGGGTGTCAGAAAAATCGGGAACCATAGGCACTCCGACTAATTTACAGAATGTGTCCCACATGCTGTCCATGTAATTCGAAACAAGTTTGGATTAAGTAGACAAATCTCATCCTTTGACAGCGACATAATCAGTCACATATATGAAATTAAGAAAAGCAGTCAATCACTTATAGTTTTGTTTGTTTTTGTTTGGTTTTTCTAGATCAAAGCCAGATTGGGCTATCTGCTGTGTCCCCCAGATTTTAGCGTTGTAATTTTGTAGATCCCCTATAGTTTACTGACTTTCCAGACACCTTGTAGAGAAAAATTAATTTCATATGTAAATCATATTTGTATCAAATGCGTTACTTTAATATTAGATACATCAAGATACAGGTATAAAACTATATACATAAGTAAAAATAAAACAAATTCAAAGTTAAAATATTAAACTTTTTTGAATATATATGGTGGGACAAAAGTTACAATTCGGTCGATATTGTTAGTATTATATGGTTGGTACTAAAGAAAACATTACGAAGAGAAATGAAATCAAGTTAAATAACGTTTATTACAGAGCAAGACGTTAGAAATTAATCCAAGTGTTTGTATTCACAATGCTACACAATGGACTATCTGTGCTATGTCAACCACACGTATCGAATCCCGAATTTAACGTTGAGCCAATAGGGTCGTTCTAAACGAAACAAATGTACAGTAACTTTTGCCTCACCTTGTAGAAAACTGTGTGGCCAATGTTAACACTCAGATCTTGATGATTGATAATTTGTTTCACTATAAATTATTCTTAATGCTATTTATTAGGTATGTTTCATACAAAGAATCCACACCTTATTAAGATTCGATGACGAGGAACCCACTCATTACCCATTCAAGCCGTCTCCAACCTTATTAAGATTCGATGACGAGGAACCCACTCATTACCCATTCAAGCCGTCTCCAACCTTATTAAGATTCGATGACGAGGAACCCACTCATTACCCATTCAAGCCGTCTCCAACCTTATTAAGATGTATTTTTCGAACGACGCAATTACGGACCAAAATTCATAGTTTCATTTACAACTGTCCCCCTCAGAAAACCCTACGCACTACACAGTTTATACACTATTAAAGCACTAGATTATGCTGATTATCTGTTAACTATTAATTTACTAGATTATTTGTTATTTAAGCAAATCCCGCGCAGTATACTGTTTACATGGTGTTAAACTACTAGATTATCTATTATATAAGCAAATCCCGCGCAGTATACTGTTTACATGGTGTTAAACTACTATATTATTTATTATATAAGCAAATCCCGCGCAGTATACTGTTTACATGGTGTTAAACTACTAGATTATCTATTATATAAGCAAATCCCATGCAGTATACTGTTTACATGGTGTTAAACTACTAGATTATCTATTATATAAGCAAATCCCATGCAGTATCCTGTTTACATGGTGTTAAACTACTAGATTATCTGTTATATAAGCAAATCACATGCAGTATACTGTTTACATGGTGTTAAACTACTAGATTATCTGTTATATAAGCAAATCACATGCAGTATCCTGTTTACATAGTGTTAAACTACTAGATTATCTGTTATATAAACAAATCCCATGCAGTATACTGTTTACATGGTGTTAAACTACTAGATTATCTGTTATATAAGCAAATCCCATGCAGTATCCTGTTTACATAGTGTTAAACTACTAGATTATCTGTTTTCTAATTAAATACTTTGTGGTATTCCAAGATTATACACTATCTAAGCAAATCCTGTGCTGTTCACAATGTAAATACTGTTAAAAATATTACATTATCGGCTTTTGTAAAGTTAAATGATTAAGAAATGCAAAAGTGGAAGAGCTTTTTTTTGCATATAGTCGCGAAAAGCTACACAAGAGCTATCTGCGCATAACCGCCCCTAATTTTGAACTAATAAGCTAGGGGAAAGCAGCCTGTAAACAGCATCTACCGCCGAAACTTTGGATGCTGTTATCTGACCGAATAATCGGATTTGATCGTAACTCTTAATAGCCCACGGTCCCAAAATATGGAGCATGGTTTTTGCAGTAACAGAACGCGAACCATGAACCTAATCACTAGACACGTCCGGCCTAAGTGGAAGAGACTAGTGCAGAAAGTACATCATTAATACAAAATAGAAAGGAGGAATCCCTTGTTTAAGAGAAGACACATCAATTTTTTCTGAATACTGATGTTTGCTACAGGCATTTGCAGGTTACTATTCTGTACCGTCAACTATTGTGTTGACTCTTTAAGCCTGAATTCTCCATTCTCTCCCACTTCGTTACTGTGGTTTCTCGCTCCCTAGAACGTCAGTGAATCGTACTTAACAATGTTCTTTGGCAGCTTCAAAGGAAAACGATGTTTGTATTCTTCGGTTTAGTTGAATAGTCTGGTTTTTCGCTATTTTACAGGAGAAAAGGTGTAACCAGAACAATATTTATTGTATTCAAACTTACGAATTTTAAAAATAAGCTCTGGAGGAAAAATAAATCACGCCCAAAGAATGGTTATATAAGTATATAAAATAGAATGTTCTGTTCAATGAGTTATGGGGAAAATATCGAGTCCTCTATATGGATTGAGTTATAGCTAAAAACTAAGAGAAGAAAAGGATGAGACAATACTTATAAACAACGAATGGAGGAATAATAATAATGAAAAATACAAGATTTGTATTAAAGATATTCCTTTAGTTCGAGTAATCTAAATTCTTTATTATAAGAAAGTTACTTACATTTTAGTATATGATAACGTACTTAAATTATATATATATGGTAACGTTACTTACATATCAATATATGCGCATCAGAAATCATATAAAACCCAAAGACGTTCTTCCATTCAACAAAATTTATAAGAAAGTTACTTACATTTTAGTATATGATAACGTACTTAACTTTTATATATGGTAACGTTACTTACATATCAATATATGCGCATCAGAAATCATATAAAACCCAAAGACGTTCTTCCATTCAACAAAATTTGAAGTGTTTTAACAAAAATATGGTCTAAAACTTAAATGTAGAATACATGTAAAAACAAATCCGTTTCATCAGGAAGCAGCTCATGAATATCTTTAAGCTACCTTAAGAACAAGAAATGAAGGAAATGACGAGAAAATCATTAATATTATACACTCACTCCTATTTACTAACCTGCCATCGCCCGGGCTGACGTCTGAAGTATCATTTTCAAGTGGGAAGTTTTATGGAAAAGATTATGGCATATTAATATTTCATTAAGTTAAAGTTAATGGCAAGTTAGAAAAGGAAATATTTGAGTTCTCATTAAAACTCCGAAATTTCAGTATATGCTAAATGTTTCTTAAGCAGTCTTTGAAACGATATCGCTAGCTTGTTTTTACTTTAAGCTTGAAGTTCAGATGTCAAACTGAACAAGGATGCACAGATATAGATCGACATATTTTGTTAACAATCTAAACAACTTTAAAGCAAAAACGGTTTCTTCATTCTGATAGCTAACATTTCAGTAACTCGAAATATGTATAGAGTCCAGTTTTATTTTAAAATGGCTTTGACTTTTGGTAAACGCGTGTGTGTGTGTTGTTTTTAAAATGTTCTGCTACTTGTATATATATATACATAATATTTCGTGTTGTTTCTTCAACGTAAGGCCCCGACATGGCCAGGTGGTTAGGGCGCTTGACTCCCAATCTGAGGGTCGCGGGTTCGAATCCCCGTCCCACCAAACATGCTCACCCTTTCAGCCGTGGGGGCGTTATAATGTGACGGTCAATCCCATTATTCGTTGGTAAAAGAGTAGCCCAAGAGTTGGCGGTGGGTGGTGATGACTAGCTGCCTTCCACTAGCTGTTCACATTGTTAAATTAGGGACGGCTAGCGCAGATAGCCCTCGTGTAGCTTTGCGCGAAATTCAAAACAAATAAACAATTTTTCAATGTAAATATACCAAATCCACAATGTCTCGAACATCATCTCTTTCATTATCAACTCTTGTTTTTTCTAGCTTTAATCAGTTCTCAGAAACATCTTTATTGATTATACTCTCGTTATCTTTCCCTGGAACTTACTCAAAAAGGCATTTTTTCCAAACCAATTTAACAAGTGAAATTCACCGACGTCAGTCGACTTTGCCGCATTATATGTACGTCGCTCTTATTAGCGCACCCTATTAAAATTCTAAGAACTTTTTAGTGAAGAAAATACAAATATGTTATGATAATAAGCATTAAGAAGTACTCCATATAACACAACGAGTAACAACACTTTTCACATGTCTTGATTTACATGTTTGTCTGTTATATTTGTGCATATAATGTTCGAAATGATAAACCCCACATGCTTTCTGTCAGTTTCAAACAACTTACAAAATATTCATACAAATTAAACATTTCCTTTTTATCGGAAGCTATGCTCTTAACCACAGTGCTTAAGTTAAGATAAACTTAGGCAAACTTACTTTGGAATAGAGGTAGGATTATGTTTTCGTAAATGATAGCTGCTTTATTATGTAAGAATAAGTTCAATAAAATTATGATACCAAGTACAGAGTTTAAAAATCAACAGATGGATTTTACTGTTCGTATGAGGTAGTATACATGCCATATAGTCATTATTAGTTCGATTGTTTATAATTTTCGCGCAAAGACATATTAGCGCTATATCTGCTTATATATAGCCATCTATAATTTTGAGCTGACAGACTAGAAGGAAGACAGTTAATCGACAATACCCACCGCCAGCCCTTGGGTTACTCTTGTCTGACAGAATAGTGTACACTCTATAGCGCGCTCATGCACACACCCCCCGTCACCACCACCAAGAAAAAAGAAATAAGTAACAAAGCCATAAACAGGTCAAAAAGGATGAAAAGTCCCCCTTCTTATTTAGTACGAAATATATTTTATACAGTTGTAACGAACCAGCGTTCTTGATTTTAAATAACGAACACGTTTATTTATTCAGAGAAGATATGTTCGGTCTGCAATATCAGCAATCTCTAAAGTCATTCATTGTTAGTTCTAAATAATGGTGCTAGGTGGTGTGTGCGCGCGCCTGATTTATCTCACTTGTAACATGATTTGGTCTACAGTAAACCTGACAAAAATATTTACTGTTAACTAAATTATTCGACTAATCTATTTTCTTCGATAATTGGATAAAACTTTTTTCACAGAAAGTTAGACTGTTTTCAATACATGCTTGTGTTTTCTCTTTTGTATGCAAATGTATGTGGTGTATTAATGTATTACGTCTGTATTATTTATCTTAATTTTCTCTAAGTTCATGTTACGGTGGTTTTGAAACAAATGAAAAACTTATGACATAAAACGAGTAATACCAAATATCTTGATCTTTTTATTAACATTTTCTATACCTAATATATTGATAAAATAGTGTAGATAAAAAAATAATTATTACTTAACTTTATCTTTTACGTATAACTGAGACGTTATTTTTTGTTTGTGTTGAAACGCAAGACTACACGATGGGCTATCTACACCGTGCCCACCACGGATATAGAACCCAGATCTTTAGAGTATAGGCTCTCGAGCTTACCGCTGAGCCACTGGAAGGGAGAGTGAAACGTTATACAGTACACACTTGTAATAAGTAAACCTAATAATGTTTTTTGGCATAAGAACATAACACTTGTTTAACAGCGTTTTCAAGTAGTATCGATCAAAACAATGATATACGAAAGTATAAAATGATCAGTAAGGGGTAACAACCAAGTAAAACACCAGAACCGTTTAATATGCTTATATGCAAAGTTGTTTACATATGTATAGCTACAAAAAAGAAACCAAAGACTACAATGAAAACTTAAATTTTTATCACTAGGTGGTGCAACGTTTAAAAAAGTTTATAAAACTTTAACTTCATCTAAACCTTTATCATTTTTATTTGGTAAGGCTTGCTTGTCTCTTTTTTTTACACATATGTATACTTTCATATCACAAAAAGTTTCTAACGAAGCCATAGAGGGATCGCAAAATAATGAAAACTATCATTTTTTATGATCGGGGGTTGTTTTAGTCTATATATGAAAGTATGGTACTCATACATAATGTATTTTTATAAACATACACACAAAAAATACCAAGACCGAAAATACAAATATGACCACAAGTCTAAAAAAATATAACCGTTAATTTTCATAATTAGAGATAATCTTTGCTTGAATTGACAAAATTAGGCCCACTTATGAAGTATTGAAAGCTTAAAATATTAAGACAGAACAGACCTTAAGTGTCCACCAGTAAAATCAAGTAAAAGGTCCACTTACTTGTAACGGGCATTGGTTGGTGTTACACATTAAATTTATTATTTTACATACTTTTCAATCCCGATAAAAGATTATTAGACAAAACATATAACTAATGACTTACAATAAACAAAGTGAGACAGAGTAAAAATGTTTAAAACACCTACAATTGAGACTCGTTAGGACCAAAGGATACAGAGATTTACTACACATACATTCTTTCAAACAACGAAACCATTTAAAGAATACTCCGAAATGTATGCTGGGGCAACAAACAATACTCACCCAATAAAACACCTCGAACTACATTGACGCAATAAGCCATACTCAACAATATAAGATCTTGAAATACATTGACGCAATGAAGAATACTGATCACTGGCATACCTTGATATCGATGAGTGTAGAGTACAATGGTGTTCTGTTAGTTCTTTGATTGTTTCTGTTTTAAGATCTTTCTGATGTTTCTTGAGAAATTAGTTTTTTTTTCTCTGTGTTAGCGGTAGAGCAATATTTCTTATAGTAACCATTGTCAACTATAGAGTTTGGAGCTTGAAGAAATATTCGTCTTTTTCAATGGTTACAGTAGAATTTCCTTTGTGTGCTGGTAGCATTTTTATACGTTGCTTTTCTTCACATTTCGTAGTTTTTTATTATTATTATTCCGATATGATGGTGTAATAACGGCGTTGACGTTTCACGGTTTCTGGACAACTGACTTTTCGTTTATTCTGAACAAACTGTACTAAATAAAGGACTACACTTCTCCCAAACACATAACAAACCTAAGATATGGCTACAACCACAGAAGACACAATTTGCAGCCTACCAGAAGAATTCACCGGTACTCATTAACTTCTATGGGAAACGTTTCGAAGTTAACACCTTCAAAACAGCCTTTCTACGCCTCAAGATTTGGCTAAGATACATTAACGATACATTATTAATATGGACAAACATTAAAGACAAGATTAAAAAATCCAAGAACCATCTAAACAGACAACATCTCGCGACATAATTCATAATGGAAATTGAAAAGTATAGCAACGTGATGATTACCAAAACACATAACTCGTATACCACAGAAGTTTACAATAAACCAAAAGATACAAATAAATGTCTCGATTATAAATCAAACCACCGGTTGCTTAGGAACGAACAAGGTTTGTAACACCAAAGAAACTAAGAACAAGAAGGAAAACACATCACTAGAACAATCCTTAACTATAGATACCCTGAATACTTCACAAATAAGAAGTTAAAGTTTAATTCCAAGAATAAACGGGAATAAAATTAAAGACATACATCTATATTCTCCCACTTCAGAGGTCTCTCAGTAAACATACTAAATAGATGTAAACAGCATAAATTTGAACAGTATTTAGAAGCCATAATATATTAAGATCACAGTGAATACACACTAAACCACCAATGGAGAGGAAAAACACCAATTTTAACATGTGTGAATGTGGATTCCGATACATTGAAAAATAACAAAAAGAAAGACCAACAAAAGTTAGAATTCAGGAACGTAATATGTATACAAGATTCAGTACTACCGAACTCTGTGTTAGCCTATCATACCAGAAAATAGACCGTACCATAAATTGGAATATTACTAAAGATGTGATACGAACCACATACGAGACAAAGAAAGTATTTAGCTAAAAAGAGTAAAAAAAATTACTAACCAATAGTTAGACTTAGGTGATCGTTTAGGCTACTAGCCATGACAATAGCAGATAAGTAGAAATAGATAGGTAATGTCACCATTATAAAGCTGTCCATGTGATGAATTGCAACGAGTGTTCTAAACATTTGAGCTAAAGTAAATCGGAAGAAAAGCTTTCATTTTTTCGCTTTCTTGATAAAACATTTACAAGTTTTTGCTCTTAGCATAATAAGCCAATTTTGACAGATATGCGAAACAAGGATTGTTATATCCATGATCGGGATTAGCTATGTGGTTTAACATTTTGTAATATCCATGATTAGGATTAGCTATGTGGTTTAACATTCTGTAATACTTATGATCAGGATTAGCTATGTAGTTTAACATTCTGTAATATTCATGATCAGGATTAGCTATGTAGTTTAACATCTGTAATGCATTTCGAATGCTTCACTAATCCATAACTTCTAGAAAAATTCCGTCTTTCGGAAAGCTTTGGCTTGAATAATAACCAAGAGCTTATGTGGCTTAATAGTTCCTATGGAAAAAAAAAGTACCATTCATAGTATATCCTATCTATATTTACTGAAAAAGAGACAGGAAATTATGTTCTTTTTCTCTACGAAACACAATTACTACACGCTCTTTACTGGCATGGAAAGTCAAAAGCTTTAGGTAAATACTCCATGAAAAACTTTTATTTTGAAGCAATGCATTTGTTCAAAATACTGCGCGAGTCTGATTCATTCACCTGTATAGTATTCTTTCCATTGATTATGTCGTCCATAAAAAAAACTGTTCATCAACTGATTTTATCATAAAAACATCTCTATAGAATAATTCATTCATAAAGGTCAACTTATATAAATTGATTTTATTTGTCTTCTTCATCCTTGTAGCTCAGCGGGCTTATAACACTAAAAGTTGGGCTTCGTTAACAGAGGCGGGTAAAGCATAGATAGCTCACTGTGTAGCCTTGTGTTTAACAACAAACAAACAAAAGTGGTTATATATATGTATTGTGTGCATGCATATATATATATATATATTTGGAGAATTAACTCCATAAGTTGGTTTGTTCATAATAGTCTAGTTATATATAGAGTGATCCATCCATAATAATTTTCATACATTCACAGAGATTAGCTAGCCTGTCAAAAACTGTTCACATAGATAAATTTACATGTTTGGTTTCTCTCTAAAGGTTATCCAATTCATAACCAGCTGTTTCCTAAATTATAAGGATATAAATTTGCTGAATCTTCTGGTAGTTTTGTAATTCATTTATTCTGGTTTATTAATTTATGAAGAGATACTTCTGCTGATTTTCTAATCCATAAGGGCTTATTTCACAGATTCACTGATAAAAAATAGGAGATATTTCTCAGGTTCTTTAATTCATAAGGATATATTTCCATAAAATAGTACATCATACGCAAGAAATGCCAAAGATGGATCGATTCATCATCATTATGATCAGTTTAATTTTTCTCTCTATGTATATATGTATATTATCCACCACTTTAAAATGTATTTTTATGCTATCATCAATATACAGTAACCTTTTCTGTTAATCTTAGATACACATGATTATGTAGAGGCAATCATTGGAAAATATATTTCCAATGCATTGATTCATTCACAAACAAGAAACGTTTTCTATACTTCGTCCATGCAGAAATAAACATAAACTACAACTTGCTACAATGCAAGGGGAAACTTCGGGCATATCCTTTATCAAATTGCGAGGTTGTTGAATTACCATCTGAAATGTTGTTTCAGAGAATAATGGCATGCAAAATCCTCCCTATCACTATATGTTTTTCTATATCTATAAAAAGAAAACGATTTTTTTGCCAATGAATTTTTCAAATATTTTCATTCAATATTCCCAAAACAATACACATAACATTACCAGCATAAACAACCAAGATCTTGGAGTTCTACCAGGAAACAATGTTTTATTCCACCATTAATCAACCAACGCAAGCTTTCAAAACTCAATACTTCTTTAAGGTGTAAATGTTAGATAGGTCAGGTAATATTTTATTTTTTCACAAATAAATAATTATAAAGATTTAGGTAAAGTTTCATAGATAAATTAGTTAACATCAGAATTCGTAGTCATTCTCCAAACAATTGTTGTTCTGATATTACTTAATGATGCGCGATTGTTTCCCGTTTTCGTTTGTCTGTTACGTGCATTTCTCTCCCTCCTCCCCTTTTGCCATTACACATTTTATTCTAAAAATTAAAATACTGGATGAGTAATAACGTAATTCTGAACGTATAAATCCTACCTCTTTCGCTAATGCGTCCAGCTGTGAGTTAATATCATCCAAAACTGGTATCCTCATTTCTAGATCATTGTATTTTGTCTTTAAGAATAATAATTGCTCCTCCACATGCCATAATCTTAAACCACACACAACAGATAGTCCAAGCGAAGCAGTACACAAAATCCAAATCACTACCACTGGTTCGACCCGACATCGTTGCGGCTCCTTTTTAGAATTCAGGGTCACCTCTGTGGCTTGGACGCCGCTTTGAGGAGTGGTCAACTGAAACATGAAACTTTGAGGTTGTTGAGGCATAATACTTGAGTTGGCTGATGAACGTGCCTTCTCATCCCTGCTGTTTTCTGGAGTATTTTTAAAGTTTTTCAGACAAATTTCTTCACGGTTTTCCATGTTGAAGAAATAACAAAGTGCAACAAACACAGAACTTTACGAATTTTGATAATCCACTTGATAACTATTGTTATTTAGACAAACCAAAAACATCTGACGAAATATCAAGAGGTACTCTTTTTGGCGCACTGGCCCAGAGCGAATAGCCTCTTCCCCTTACACCCATGAGACTGGTGCAGCACTTCCAAACAAACTGGCAGCCCGCGTGTTACGACTTACCGTAAAAACCGCACTCTCACGTTCAAACGAAGGCGTGTAAGCGCGATAAGCTATGGGAAGGTATTCTCTCATCTTACATTGTTCAATTGCGTTAACTTTAATGATAAAGCTGGTGCTGCCATCTAGTACACAATATGGCAACATAAAGCAACGCGGTATAGAGGGCACACCTGTATTAGCTAATCCATCATTTGTAAAGAAAATAGAGAAAGAGTAGAATGTTTCCACAGTCAGAGAAAATAAAAATTCAAAATCTTTCAAGAAACTTTACCAAAATTTAAAAAGCAAGACAATTAATAATAATAATAATAAAGCTGTAGAGAACTGCATCATGATAACTACTAACACAATGTTAGACTTCAGTGAACTGCTTTGACTAGGACTAAACCATATAAATAATAAAAATAAAAGCTGTTATGAATTGTTTGTTTGTAATTAAGAACAAAGCTACACAATGGGCTCTCTGTGCTCTGCCCACCACGGGTATCGAAACCCGGATTCCAGCGTTGTAAGTC
>NW_013665960.1:5124-8354 GCF_000517525.1 Limulus polyphemus | reverse complement strand
ATACCGCTGTGCCACTGGGGGCGCTGTTGTTAAATGCGCCGCCTTTAATACTAAATTAAACTGAAGTGGACTGCATCATACAATAAAAAGCAAATAAATGTAATGGACTGGAGTACAAAAACAACCAAGAAAGCAATAAATTATTCATTACTTTATTACTGCGACTTCTGAGAAAGATACTCGACTGTTGTATCCTGTATCACAAACGTATTCCTTGACTCCGTGCATTCATCTTTCGCCTTTTTTTTTCCATTGTTATTAGTATTATACGTTTTGTTCTGAAAATCAAAATAACGTATATGTAATAATGTGCTTTTTGGCGTATAAATCCTACCTATTTTCTTTTTTTAAATAAGTGGCTGTAAGAAAAATTGTACTAATTTTCTACTACAGAGGGTTGAGTAGGTTATATTAAAACGATTTTGAATATGCTAATCAGCAAGTCACAATACAATCGATATATCCGATATAAAGACATTGTGGAACAGAATGTATCAGAACGACATTTTGTCAACTTTATCGCTATTGAGAAGAATATGTAACAGTTCAGACCAACACAAAATAATCAGATATTCAGATCATAAAGGCGTGTTCAGATCGGGGATTTAGAATTTCCAAAACTGGGATATCTCTTATAGTTAATGATATTAGTAAACAGAGAAAGTGCGACCAACTTAAGATACAAGGATCATACAGAAAGAGGCTCTCAAGTTTGGCGTCTTGTAACAGGTGAGAATCCCTGAACAAAAGGTCAGTGGTAATATCAGTGGTAATATCCCAGGAAAAGCGACACAAGTCACTTGTGCACAAATTGCTTCCATGACATATCTGTTCAACTGTTGCATATTCAAGTAGTTGGAGAATTAAACTGGTATTTATGCTATTCCCTGCGAATACATGTTGATCTAGACGCTGTATGCAGTAGCTGTAGATTTTGGTGCGATCGGAATGTTAAAATGAAAGCTTGTAGGGAGGAGCAGCATGCTTCAGACAGGACAACTTTAAAATGGAACCTCTTGCAATGGAAAATGTGGTGTAAGGCTATTATTGTCAATATGCATGTTCAACAGACTGTGCATGACCACCCATTTTGATATAATTTATTCAAGCTCTGTATAAGTTCACTATGCTTTATAATTGTACTTTGGATTGAGAAAAAAGTTAATCTTTACATAAAGGGAAAATATTTTTAAGTGTTAAGTAAGTTTTTATAGGTCTGGAATTAGTTGCAATGTCTTTTTATCCCTTTTATATACAAATTTTGGTTTTTATACAATTACTCACTTCTTGATCCCTCCTTTACCTGGTTTTTCTATCATTTTCTTAGTGTGTTTACCAAAGTTAAAGCTATTACCTGCAACATCTACACCTGCTTTTTCAATTTCCTTAGATTTCGTTATTTTCTTTCCGTTTTCAGTTTAATATAAATAGTTCTAGGGATACCCCTATGGCTAAAGGATGCCGCTTTACGCTAATTGGCTGCCTCAGGGGGAAGGGGGTAGAGACAATGACGTCATTGTTTTATGCACTAGATATCATTACGTCATAGTTCCACGACGTGGCATTAAGGAAGCGTTGCTAGGGTTATAGTTCCAAGAAGTGGCACGAGAAGAGGTGTGGCGCAGGACATTTTGCTAAGGAGGGATTACATCAAAGTTCCATGAAGTGGCACCATAGGTAAGTTCATGATACTAGGGGAGAGGTGACATCATATTTCTATGAAATGGCACCAGATGGCGGTTCGTTAGGGCGGATGTTGTTACCAGTGTTCTATAGGCAGACGGTATTACTAACGATAGTAATAATGGCTGGAGACGGCTTAAATGGGTAATGAAGAAAAACTTTAATATAAGCTTAACATGACAGCAAATGTACAACGTTTCGACAAGGTTTTGTCATCATCATTACTAACGATAGTGTTTGTATAGATGGATGATGGTACTAGGCGGATGGTCTTACTAAGGATAGTGTTTCTATAGGCAGATGGTCTTACTTGGCACATCGTGTGTGTTTTACAAAGGCGGACAGTGTTTCCATATGGATAGTGTTACGATAGTTTCATAAGACTGCATACAGATTTCATTTTTCTTTATGTGTAAATCAAAATGTCTGCAATAATTATCTTGCACAAATTTCTAACTCACATTAATACTGCCAAGATGTTCAACTGAAATGGCGTTGATAAACATTGATTTTTAGGAAATACAAAATGACTGAAATAGTAATATGAACATGATATACATAAGTTGTATAAAAGATAATTCTGTGCTTTATACGTAAAAAGTATAAAGTTTCAGTATGCTCGTTTAGTCTGTGATTTTACATTGTTGTTGTTGTTGTAAAGTATGTTATGTTATGATAAACGGTCAATATGTTGGATTTATAAACATGAAAGAATAATCACTTGATTTATAATTAAAGGTACTATAAGATTATCATTGTCAACTCTTTTTCAGTTATAAAATATGTTCATTTGTAAAAATGTATTTGATGTTTCGATGAACTATTAAGATTCAATGTTATAGTGTAATAGAATTTCTGATTTCTCAACAAATATTTAATATATACGTTTGAATCACTATAAACTGATATGTAAAATTATAGATGTAAGTATCACACATACTGAAACATTTATTAACCAACTTCGAGAATTAGATACACTAACTGTAACGAATTTTTTGTTATATATTTATTTTAATGTCAACGTTTGTTTGGATGTAGTTTATATTTAAAAATAGGCCTACCTTATAATGTTATATATGTATTGTGAAACGTCCGCCTATTCTCCAAAGTTGTAGAAGCTTCTCGAGAGTAAGAATCAAAAGTATATATGTGTACATAAACGCTTTAATTTTCATTGTTGCGTAATCTAAATTTTCTAGAAAATCTTCCCACGCCTATAAATATAACTAACGCGACGCGCCAAGAAAAGTATCTATTATTAGTTCGCTATAATCAGTGTACTATAAAAATCGGACGATATAACTGTGATTGTTATAACACTTACCAGGAACAATACAAATCGTCTAACTTCAGTGTATTTTCATCGGACATTAGTATTTTTACGAAGACATTATATAAATTAAACGGTGGAAAACTCAGCGTGTGTGGCAAAGGACAAAGCTAGCTAGATTCCCGTTAAGCAAATCGTACTCGTAATTAACTCGCTCATCGTGAACCCTCAATAAGATATCAAGGACGTTCCAGACTAGAAAGAAGACTTTATATTG
>NW_013665960.1:0-4147 GCF_000517525.1 Limulus polyphemus | reverse complement strand
TTGTGTTAAAAAGAAAACTATGTATCAATCTTGTTGGCAAATCTCACAAACTGACTTTTACTTATATATTTTTACTTATATCGGCTTTTACTTAACTACCAAACCCAAAGTACAATTTAACTACTAAATTTAAATTTATCAATTAGCTCAATTTCAGACCATTTGAAATTCTAATACGTAACATAATATATTATTTATAAAAACTACAAACATCTTAGTTTATAACATACTAACATACAGCCTAATGTAATAATACCTGTGGTATATACTTATTCTACCATGCTATTAGTCAAGTAGAATAAATCATAAACGAAACATAAGGGACATTCCCCAAAGTGATTCGAGCTAATATGATCATAGAAAGTATCTTAATTTAGAAATTCTGCAAAACACATCATGCACTTGAAATCCATAACTAATTGGACTGCAATCCATCGTGCTAAACATTAGATCTTGACCGTTAGCTATTGCTTAAAATTGACGTGTTTTACCACAGCCTAATATGCTATCACCAATTTATGTAAGTAAAATCACAGCATTTATTAATAAAACTTCAAGTTACAAAAAGACGACTTTGTCCACGATTTCTCCCAAATAATATGCACACATTTCACTTTTGAAGCTTTAAGAACAAAATATGTAAACGTTCTTGACAAAATATTTCAGTTTTGTTGCTTCTTATGATAAAAGATATGGTCTACAAAAAAAGACGATTCTTTCATATTTTATAAATACATCACGTTTGTTATTTATCATTAGAGAATATACTTTACATCCAAAATAAGTTGCATGTAAGTCTAGCAATGAAGAACGTATTTTGTATGTAACTGAACTTAACAGTGAGAAAAAAAAAAACTTTTCTATTCTTCCACTTTACAGTATTGCTAATTAGTTGTACAGAATTACAGCTTTACAGAAAGCTAATTGTACACTCACGACATTCACACATATTTGTAGCTTAAAATACTGTTGTTTACATATATAACTTACCAAATTCTATACACTTAAAGAAATATTAGTATCATCCATCTTACAATTTGGGTTGTGTTCTTCATATTCCGCTCACAGCTCGATACCTTTTGATATTTAGGAATATCAAACTAAAAAATGTATGAATTATAAAATACTTGATTGCCAAGATTATATTAACTTTCATACAAGTCTAGTACATTTCAGTTAGTATACTATCCTTTTATACGTTCTACTCTGTTAGACTTTCCTACTGATCTTTGTTCATTAGTTACATAGTTGTCAACGAACATAACTTGAGAATATACCTGTTCCCTTGTCAGGCAGTACTTGAAATAAATGAAAACAAGAGCTAATATATTTCGTTTGACATTTAAAGAACATTGATTGTAACAGTAAAAATTAGATTATTTTCACATATGTTTGATAATTTGTAAACGTTATAATATTCATGTAAATTAGATATTTACTGTTGTGGTTGTTATGTTATTAATAGGATACATTATAATTCATTTATACTTTATAAAAGATCACAATATTTTGTTGCTTTAATGTTGAACGAAAAATAAGATGCGTGGATGTTTTAGACAAGGCAGAGTTAACATTATCAGGCTTTTGTATGATATAAAGGATGGAGAATGTGATAAATACTGTGATGTTACATTACCCTATCACTGAAACAAGTTTTGGTTGTCTGTTTGTTTGAAGTTAAGTACAAAGCTACACAATGGGCTATCTGTGCTCTGCCCAACATGGGTATCGAAACTCTGCGTTGTAAGTCCACTGGGGAAAGGGGGAAACTTCGTTGACATTTAAGATGTAAAAACTCTATTATTATGTTATACAGTAAGAATAATATTAACTTAATATAATAAGAATGGTCTTTGAATGATGATCTTTATAAATAAAACTAATCATGTTAGTTAATGTTTTTTGTGTGTATCTTATAAGAACACTCTTTATAAACTGATATGTCTTTTCTTGTAGACCATACCTTTTGTCGCGAGATCACAAAACTTTCAAGTATATCACCGCATTGAAAAACGTTCACTTTAATATTCATAGCACTTATTGTTCCGTACTATCGGAGTGGTTGTCTAAACTTTACGGACCCTTGGACACATACCTGGACATATTATGTTATATGGTAGGAATAACACTAACTTAATTATAATAAACATGGTCTTTGACCAGCAGTCTCTGGAGATAAATGTAATCATGTTGGTGAATGTCTGACATGGTTTTTATGTGAATTTATATGAATTCTCTTTATAAACTGACTTCATCTAGTGTCGGCTAGAAATGTATCACAGCACATTGGTTAAAACACTATATCAGTTATTAATGTTACATCACTTATTAAGGTATTTGACTTTAGATGCGACATTTCCAGCCAACCCACGGACTCGAGTACTGATGATCTGAAATTTTTATCTGGCATGAGACTTCGAGACTGTCGTCAAACACCGGGTTCCTAAAAGTTTTTCTTTTCATCGACAGAAATAACACTGCAGCGACAATATGTTCAACGTTTTAAACCTAATTATCGTTAAAAGAATGATTTTTATCGATGACCACAAGACTACTTTAAAACTGTATAACATTCTCTCATCACTGAACTTGGGTAACTATAACTTAAGGAAAACCGTGTGATATTGTGTTATGACTTTAACTTATTCCTGTTACTACAGTGAACTTTACTAAATTTTCGTAAATCTGATATGTGAACCTTCGAGGTTGATAGGTCTTAAAAGATGAGTGATCTAATTTTTCAGAGTGTTGCAAGATGTGTACAGTCCAGATATCGTTTTACGTTTCTGTTAATTGGGAACACGTAGTAAAAGGGTCAGTGAAAAAAGATTTGTAAAAAAAAAATCAGTTTTATAGCTATGCATCCGGATGTTCATGTTACCCATGAAAGTCGTTGTATAATTAGCAAAGGTTGAATATACGTTTTTGCAACTTTGTATACTATATAGAGGAAATACATCACCGGGAAGTGACCAGGGCTAAATTACAGTATCCTCATAGCTGGCATAACGTGATTGACAGTACAAGATGGTCATCATACTACTGTAATCAATTATATTAGATCATTACAAAAACCTGAAGATTTATAATCTTAAACCAAGTAGAAGAATCACTTCTTATATTTACTTATGAAACATTCATACAAAAATTAAGTGTGAATGTAAATGACGGAGCCTCTATAACACTCAATCCTGTACTAACAGTGCTACTTGGAATTGATGTTAATTGCATGATAACAGAGTCCACGATAGCTCCATAAACTGTTAACATGCACAGCAGATTTATTCACTCATTGTTTACTCATGTATTGTGGAACCTAGTTTTTTTGGTGATGCACATGTACCACTGATATGAATCATTCAAGCTAAAGGTCAAGATGGAGACATGATCACTGAAACATTAACAAATACTCATTACAGACCCATTTCTAAAAACGAGTTTTCAAACTACTGAGATTGATATAAAGGACGACATGGGTAAACCTAGCTCATTTGTACAAAGAAGATTCATCATAACACTTCACTTTCGTCGTCTGTAACAGCATGAAAGTTCCATTCTATCACCAACATTCATTTATGGCGCCTATTACGATTACCAAGTGAGAAATGGATTACCTTATTACGCTGGTAGTCAGTGGTTTGTTTCATTCACCTATACCATTTCTTCAAGAAGGTCCATTACGCTGGTAGTCAGTGGCTTGTTTCATTCACCTATACCATTTCTTCAAGAAGGTCCATTACGCTGGTAGTCAGTGGCTTGTTTCATTCACCTATACCATTTCTTCAAGAAGGTCCATTACGCTGGTAGTCAGTGGCTTGTTTCATTCACCTATACCATTTCTTCAAGAAGGTCCATTACGCTGGTAGTCAGTGGTTTGTTTCATTCACCTATACCATTTCTTCAAGAAGGTCCATTACGCTAGTAGTCAGTGGCTTGTTTCATTCACCTATACCTTTTCTTCAAGAAGGTCCATTATGCTGGTAGTCAGTGGTTTGTTTCATTCACCTATACCATTTCTTCAAGAAGGTCCATTACGCTGGTAGTCAGTGGCTTGTTTCATTCACCTATACCATTTCTTCAAGAAGGTCCATTACGCTGGTAGTCAGTGGCTTGTTTCATTCACCTATACCATTTATTCAAGAAGGTC
>NW_013665959.1:661233-662887 GCF_000517525.1 Limulus polyphemus | reverse complement strand
TTAAAAACCTGCAAATAGGAATCGTAAAGAAACAAGGAAACATGGCTGTAGATACTGTAGACCTTATTTACTCAAAGTACAAATCCCTATTTTGACTCCACCAAATGTAATTCTAGGTAACAGCATGGAGTCAAAGTAGGGGTGTGTAGTTTGAGAAAATAATGTCTACAGTATCTGCAGCCTTTGTTTCCTTACTTATTTTACTTCACCGTTTCTCTTCTCAAAACTGAGTAGAGTTTCTTCTTCAACATTGGCTTTTTCAGGTGACACGTCTCAGCAGCGTCATTTGTTCTGTTGTTCTTTTCATCCCAACTGAAATGTTCTGGACTGTGATAACGCCTAAGCCTGTTGGCATGCACTACTTTTGGCTTACCTCGCCGACCACATTTTATCCGGAAAGTCACGTCTGAGAGACGATCCACTATATCATACGAGCCTTCTCATGGAGAAGACAACTTAAGAGACTTCCCTTTGGTCTTCCTGGGATTATACAACCATACCTTGTCTCCTGGTACAAAGTTGACTTAGTAGATCTCTTATCATAAGTTAACTTCATCGAATCAGCAGACGTTTTCAGGTTTGAACGCACTTGATGGTGAATATCACCCATCCTTTCCGATAACACTTTCACGAATTCTGACACATTCTCAGGCAACTGTTCATGAGGTGGGCGTCCTGCTAACAGATCCACTGGCAACCGAAGTTCCCGACCAAACATCAACTTTGCTGGAGTGTATCCAGTGGTTTCATGCTCTGCTGTCCTATAGGCCATCGACAGTGGAGGGAGTAAGACATCCCAGTCATCTTGGCAGCTATTACAAAACTTTGCCAATTACTGTCCCAGTGTCCAGTTGTATTTTTCTACCATCCCATCAGACTGTGGGTGAAGTGGCGTTGTCCTGGTCTTTCGGATGACAAACAACTTGCAGCATTCTTGGAACACAGCTGATTCAAAGTTACGGCCTTGATCTGAATGCAGTTCATATGGCATACCAAATCTGAAGAAGAAGTCACTAATAGCCAAAGTTACAGTTGTAGCTTCCTGATTTGGTATTGCATATGCCACCGGCCACTTGGTGAAATAATCCATCACCACACAAAGCTACTTGTTTCCAGCACGAGTATGGGGCAGAGGACCAGCAATGTCGATAGCTAATCTTTCCATTGGTGCACCAACTTGATATAACTTCATTGGAGCACGTCCCTTATGCTTGGGTCCCCTTTTGGCACAACATGTAGTGCATGTTCTGCACCATTCTTCCACATCTTGTCTCATACCTATCCAGTAAAATCTCTGTCGTAGGTGACTCAATGTTTTCTTAACTCTGAGATGTCCTCCTCTTACAGTATCATGGGATTGACGAAACACAACTTCCCATAACTTTCTCGGTATAATCATTTGCCAGGTCGTCACTTTCCCATCTGCAGTTTCCCATCTCCAGAGAAGAATGCTATCTTCAAGCCTCAACTGGTCCCATTGTGCCCAATAGTTCTTTGTCACAGGCTTAAGCTAGACACCTTCTCCCAAGCAGGGCACAAAACACTTGCTTTTAGAAAATCAATTATTGGCTTCAAATCTTGGTCTTTCTCCTGCTCTGCATTTAATATCTATACCTGGTTCCACTTCATCATCATCGACTACTTTAGTCACTTT
>NW_013665959.1:659274-660240 GCF_000517525.1 Limulus polyphemus | reverse complement strand
TATGCTGTTAAGAGCCCTGAAGTCCACACAGCAACGTTGGGTCCCTTCCTTCTTCTGGACTAATATGACGGAGCTGACCAGGGACTATCTGATTTCTCGACTATCCCTTCCTTAATTAGACCATCCATGACCTTCTCTATCTCTTGTTCCTTTGCTGGAGCTATTCTCCTTGGAAGGATCTTTATTGGACGGTGATTGTCTGTGTTCATTCTGTGCTCCACCAGGTTTGTGCATCCGAGGTCATGATCTCCTTTCGAAAAGACGTCAGCATAATTTGCCAAAAGTTCTTTTACCTGAAGACCCTGTGATGATGACAAATGGACTATGCTCTTCTTATAGAGGTCAGCCAAATATTCTGGAAGTGTATGTCCTTTCTTTACAGTTGTATTCCTTGATTTAACAATGACTGGCTCTACCTCCTGGCACACACCCAGCAATGCCCCTTCCTTAAGTGTCTGCTTACATTTAGAGAAATTGGCCCCTATTATAGGTACTACTTGATGACCTGGAACAAGTGACCTTCCAATCTTCACATCCGCTGTCCTGGGTGGGTCTTCCACTGCTTCTACAAGCATTGGGCTTCCATGGGGATATTCTTTTATCCTACCCCAAATTCTCTTCTCTGACATAGTGGGTATTGTAGTTGATTTAAGTACTGTGACATGCAGATCAACGGATGTAGCAACACTTACTGGAGTCTAACCTTTGTTGTTTCCAATCGTCATTTTATCGAAGTTAACTACACACTTCCTCGGTAGTAAATAGTCCAATCCTAATATGCATTGGTCTTCAATGTCAGCCAAGTATACTTTCTGTCTGTTTTTCATCCCCATGAGCTCGATCGTTACCCACACTGGTCCCCACAACCTTGCAGAATATCCTGTCACACCACAGAGCTTCTGTACAGCTTCTGGTACTTCTTTGTTATCCAGCACCTTGATACTAACAAGGGTTTGCTAAGATGCA
>NW_013665959.1:634681-659089 GCF_000517525.1 Limulus polyphemus | reverse complement strand
CTTTTCTCGTTCTTCCTGTTTCTTTTCTTTTTCCTCCAACAACTGCTGTAATTTCTCTTCTTGTTTATTTTCTTTCTCCTCCAACCACTGCTGTAATCTCTCTTGTTTATTTTGCTGTTCGAGCTGCCACTGTTGCAGGTTTTCTTGCCACTGCTGTTGTCTCTCTTCATGTTTCTTTTCTTTTTCCTCCAACAACTGCTGTAATCTCTCTTCTTGTTTATTTTGCTGTTCGAGCTGCCACTGTTGCAGGTTTTCTTGCAAATGCTGTAATCTCTCTTCTTGTTTCTTTTCTCGTTCTTCTTATTTCTTTTCTTTTTCCTCCAACAACTGCTGTAATTTATCTTCTTGTTTAATTTCTCGTTCTTTTTGTTTCTTTTGCTGCTCTTGTATTGCTGCCATCAAGTCTGCTAAGCTGTATTTTGATTTTCCGCCTCTCGTTTCCATTTTTTTATCCCACTTCTGACACCAATTTGTTACGTCTCCGTTTGTTAATTAATTTTCCGTAAATTCGTTCCGACGAAACTTTAGCGACACAAGTCCTTTCTTAAATAAAACTGGTTTATTCTTTCTGAATATAATCTTGCGATACACTTAATTTCAACAGTCGCGCTATAACAAACGTACGTCTCACGTGCTCGACTCCAACAATACTTAGTTCAATTACACATTCACTGACTGCAGTTCAATTACTCATTACCTTCCCGTCGCTTCGCTTCAATCTAGTAGTCTCCCGATAATTTATGAAGGTTCGAGAAGGACGTGGCGTGATACTAGTCACGTGACCTCGCTGACGCAACAATATATTTAGATCTGTACGTTTTTAGTGTAATTATATTTGTTCTCATTTCTTTAGGCTACTGACGATGAACCCTTGTTGTTCCGATAAATATACTTTGTCCTCTTATGTACGTCTATACTTTATAATAACATTATAAGGCTGATAATGTGTGGGTATAAAGATATTTGAGTCACTGGCGATTGTATAACATCTGAAAAGTACTGATCACTATAGACCACGAAGCCTTCGCTGGTAAGTCGTTTTTTTTTCTATTTAAAATATTTGCTTTTCGTTGGTTTTTTTTATTGATCAACCAGCAAACTCCTTTGAAAGCTATTCTGAATTCCAGGGGTTTAACAAAGATTCATGACTGTATCTTCAAATTAATTTATCGGCTGTAGACTTTCGGGTAGGAAAACGTAGTTTTATGAGAAAAGAAGAACTATTGTAATTATAAAGACTCTGTACCTCAGTATTTACAACTAGTGAGATATATATTACATATAACTACACACACACACACATATAAATATGGCCGTGAAGCGTCTCGTCTTTTTACTTAGGTTATCATGAGGTATAAGAAAATAGCGATAATTAAGCAGAACAAAAAAAAATGCAAGAATGATCAAAACCTGTTGTTACGTCTCTGGTCGTTTGTTAATTTCCCCTAAAAATTCCTTCCGAAAAACTTCAGCGATACAAGTCCTTTCTTAAATAAAACTAGTTTATTCTTTCTCAATACAACTTTGCAATACACTTAATTTCCACAGTCGCTTTAACTCAAACACACGCTAGAATTTACAACAATTCACGCTCTTTACTTATGGCTTGACTCGAAATTATTCTCCCTCGTCACTTCTTGCCAGTCATATATATACAAAATAGAGGGCGTCTGGCAAACATTCGAGCCTTCACGAACGTTCTAGATACTCATTACGTGTTACCAGCGTCACGTGAATTCCGCTGTCGTAACACTGTGAAGCAAGAACAACAATAAAATTAACCAACAATATTATTGACAATCTAGAAGTATTATTAAAAAATAATTTTATCACAAAACTGGCTTTAAGGAGTCGGAAATCTTCCAAAAATATCGAAGATATAATTGTGAATTAGACATTAACACGGAAGAAAATGCCTTATCGTAGAACACTACCTGTGTTGATAGCAAAAATGCCAATGCCTGTGAGATCAAACCTGTTTCTTGAGTGTATTGATCCTGAACACTGCGTAATTACAATGAAGCATGAGTATTAAGAGTAAAAAACACATACCTAAAAAGAAATTATTAGAACCATGCAGGTGTTGATTGATAATACTGTGTTTAGCTGGACACTAAAATGACTAATCAGAAGCTTTGGGAAGAGCAACTGAAAGATCTATACATTACCACAATATAATGTGTGACCATTACAAATTGGCAAGCATAATACTGATATGCATAATAGTTGGCACTTTTATAGTCAACTGCAGATATGGCAAGGTGAACAATTATTATGAATCACATAGGTTATGGTAGCCAACATGTTATGCAGCTAGTAATCCCCAGAGCCTTAAGATTATACTTTAGACTTTCAATAATGTAAAGACTGAGGGGAACCAGAGAGTGTCACACATATGCACTATTGTTAATGTGAAAAAAATTGGTTTTTCTTGCTATATCCGCATAAAGATGTTGAGTGCCACTTACCACATACACTATTCAGTGGAAAAACTGATCACATTAAAGATACTTCACTAGAGTTGTATGTTATCCACTTGAGAGAATCACTCTAAATGTAGCTGGTCCTCTGTCCAAAACTGAGAAAGATAACTGGTATGTGCTTGTTGAAACTGATTATTTCACCAAGTGTACTGAAGCTTATCCATTGGTTAACACATTAGCCCACTCTGTTACAGATGTGTTGCAGAACAATGGTTACCAAGCTTCGTAGTACCTGTAGAGATCTGCCAGATTAAAGAGCTAACTTTAATAGCATTTTCTGAGTTTTAGCAAATATTAGCAAAAAATTATTCTCAGTCTGGTGGTTTGGCTGAATGGGCAGTACAGAATGTCAAGTGAATGCTTTCTAGGTGAGTAAACTCTGATTGAATGGATTGGGATAAGCACCTACTGTATATCATGATGGCATACTAAGCAAAAAATAACTGATTTTTCTATGAATATCCTGATGTTAAGATGAGAAGTTCAGCCTCCAGAGGATCTGCTGTATGACGCTTTGGCTGATTCATGCAATAATTGAAGCAGACTTGAGTGTTTTTCAATGAGCAAAGCAGCAGTGAGTCAAAAGAGATTTGACAACAAAATAGAGTTGATGACTCAGTTTGGCAATGATATGTGCATGCAGCATACATACGACAGTTTTCTTAACGGACTAATCTGAATTTGATCTGTTGATAGTTCATTGAAGTTAGAGCAATTTGAATGATGTACATGTCAAATAAATTGGCAAGTTTAAACTCCATATCATTAATGATTCTCTTGATAGTTCATTATTCCAGAAATCATAGGTGGATGAGCAGGTTTACTCTGATGATGGGAACATTGCCAAATGATCTCATTCAGCTGATGAAGAGGATGAGACTAGTAGTAGGTACCTGAATTTTTTTGAGGAATCAAACAAGGAACCCCAGTAGAGAAGCACTCTTCCTGCTCTGATGACCAGGTGAAATGTCATGATGACCTACTAGTTATTGTGGCTGGGATTAACTGCTTGACCAGCATATAGAACATCTAGTTGATTTAGAAACAATGACTGAAAGAAATGGAATACCTTGGTTTCCAAGCTATTGAGTGGTGGTTCACAGTAGCATGACTAAAGGATGTCTTAGTATAAACATTTTATTATTGTACAATTATATAATACATTCTTTGTAAGATCAAGAACTGAAAGGGTGTTGAGACACTTACTTTATGAACTATCAAGTAATATCTGATACTGTTATGTGGGCCTGGTATCTTGCAATATTTGTATTTTGTTTCATATTGAAAGAGTTGTTTAATTTATGGTTTTACCTAAAGGGTTTCATTTCTGTGTGTGTGTTTCAATGTTGTAAAAGGTTTTGTTTAGTATGTTTTTGGTGTTTAATTTTTCTGTATAACAAGCATTAGTGTAAAAGTTCCATTAATTTGATTTTTTTATCATAATATATTTTGTATTGAACTAAGCATAAATAAGTTTATATGTTTTAATGTAATTATAACGTGCAATGATTCAATAATTAAAGGATACTTTGTTTATATCAAAATGTTTGTTTCACTGTAATTAGTTTTTATTATTATTATTATGAACCATAATCTTTATGAAAGTTAAAGGTTTTCATTTTTTTATAAGCATAAATGTGATAATCATAATGTGTAGACTACCACAGGTAGGTGATTAGTGTTTAAGTTTTTTCTATATTTGTGAATATTCTTTGTTTAAAGGCTATATAAATATATATTTGTACTTGTGATCTTTGTTAAACGGTTTATTATTTCTATGTTAGTTTTGTGTATATTTTATATTACTTCATTTTGTATTGTATTGCATCTTTTCATTCTTAGAGTTTTAGAATTGTGAGTTGTAGTTCCTTGTTTAAGGCTTGTGACATCCATGTTGCATGTAAACAGTTACAAAAGCAAGAGAAAGTTAACACACTTCTTCACCATGTTACAAATGTAAAGCTAATTGGTTGTAAAGCTAAATTTGTCAACTATTGGACAAGCCTGAAACAAAGGTGGAATGAAATATGTGGTATGCAGTAATATCATACATTTCTACCTTTTTTAAATGGGTTTTGAATGTAGACTTTTTCACTTACCCTGAATCTGTGCAGTTTTCACATAACAGGTGGTCCAGAAAAACCATTAAGTTGACTTTATTCTAGCTGCCTGTTATTCTATAGAGATGATATATGTTCTGCCCTTGAATGTTACTGCTATAATGCTGCATGCCTTGCAATAATGTTGATAGCAGCATGGTTTAATGTTAGGGTAGATGATATCTCAAGGTTATAGCTTCCTCTGTGTCACATGAGAATGACCAGTCATGTGGATAATGCTAGTCACTATGGATAACTCTAAAGTTTCCTGTTAAATAAAATACCTTAGAACTAGTCTAAATAGGATCTCAAGTGAACTGATTCATAGAAACACATCTCGAGAAAGAAAATCAGTTAATCAATTCATGAAGCCACTGAAAGGTGACTATCTAATGCACACTGTGTTTTGTCTTTGTCAATAAAATATTGTCTTTAAGTTACACACTGTACCCAACTTTATTATTTTTTAGCTTAAACTGGGGCAGTTTAGTTAAATTCAGTATCACTTTATAACCTGCTGATCCTATCATTATAAAGCAGATCTACCTAATACTCTGTATGGAAATTGGTTTAACCTGAGAATACCACAATTGGACAAGAGTCTTTAAAAAACAAACTTTATGAAGGTGCTCTTCACTCGCAGGTTGGCTACTCACAAGAGCAGTGGCTGTGCAATTAGACAGACTTCATCATACAATCTTGAGAAAAAATATTAGTGAGAACTAGAACCAGAATGCCACCCATTTCATTCAGGAAGTCCCACTGATGTATAGGGAAATCATTATCTTCAGTATCCTGTCTTCACACTTGATCATCATACCAAACAATCATAAAAATGTAACTAACACCTTACCATATATACTGGTCCATGTAAAGAAAGACAAATCTAGATTAGTGAGCCATCTGACCATGTTTCACAGCACAAGATAAAAAGAATTAATGCAGTTTAATGTTGTAGTGAGATTCATCTTGTTCATTTAGAACTTGTAAATAATATACGAAACCTGCAATAAACTGCTTTTCATATTGTATGAAAAATATTAGTATTCATGTGTTAAGTTATGAAGTTTAGATTATGATAACTATATATCATAGTTTCAGTCTTTTTTTTTTAATTTCTTCTGCAAAAATGTATGATAAGGTTGTTTTACCAGCCAGTAAAATCATCTTCATTCATTGAACATTCAGATCCTGAACACAGGGCAACAATCAAAGTAATTATGGTAGCAGTGAGAACAAGTGAAATCATCTTCATTCATTGAACATTCAGTTCCTGAACACAGGGCAACAACCAAAGCCATTATGGCAGCAGTGAGAACAAACCATACAAGAGCTGACAATAATGTATTTGGATAAACACCATGAGTGACCAGTAAGAAATTTTGGGAAGGGCAAATGAAGGAGCAAGACATAGTTTGGGTGTTGCTTGTTATGTAGCAATGTAAAAGTACTGATACACATAATAGCTGGTGCCTGTATAGTCAGTTATGAAGGTGTTGTTCTACTGTCAGAACCATTAAGACATGGTAGTCAATCTTTAATGTAGCTATTGGTTCACAGAGCTCTAAGTCAGAAAATACTTCAGACTTTGCATAATGCAAGGACTGAAGAGCATTGTTGTGAAATGTATAAATGTTTTTTTTTCTGGTTACATTCACATAAAGATGTTGAGCACTGGTGAAGACACTATACCATATGCACTTCACAGATGAAAACCAGCTGCATCGGGGAAAAATTCCATTAAAGAGATGTAGGTCCTCCTCCCAAGAGAATTATCCTAAGTATAGTTGTACACTCTTCAAAACTGAAAAACCAACCAGGATGTGTTTGTTATTATCATTATCCATTAATTTACCAAGTGGGTTAAAGTTATCTGTTGATTGACACACTATTGCAGATGTGTTGGCTCAACAATGAGAGACTTTAGATATTTGAGCTAACAAGATTTGCTGAGTTGTGGTGAAAAGGAGCACTTCAGTCTATCATACTCAGTCTGATGGTTCAGCTGAATGGTTAGTACAAAGGCGATAAGTGTATGTTTTTAACCTGACTGAATTTATTGGAATGAGCATCAACCATATTTCATGAAAGCATCTCAAGCAATAGTCAACTTGATGTTCAGATGAGAAGTACAGTTCTCAGTGGATCTGATGTACAACCCTCCACCCAGTGGAGATGTTCCACAATGTCCACAAAAATGTGTATGATGATTGTGTTCTGCAGTGATTGGTGTGCATGAGTTTACATATGAACAAATGATGTTTTTACAAAATATTAATGAAATAAAAGTTCAAGACTGATACTTGGGTTTGGCTAAGATGCATGGTAGGTCTGTACTAATCCTCCCGCGATGCAGTAAATTAGAGAACAGAAGCCAGCCACTAAGTAAAATGTACACACAATTACCATGAATAAAGACACTGTTTATTCACTTGTATATTTGTTCTTCCTTTGCTGTCCATGTCTGTTGTATTACTGTACATAATATTTCTGAAAATTGTGTCTTTGGTATACTTCTCAGACAAGACTCCCATTACTCCACCAAAAAAAACCCACTGATCAAGAAACTCACAATCAAGAAACAATAACCAGGCAATTCCAATAAAACAAAAAGCATACAAAATAAAGGGTTTGCTACCCACCTGCAACAATTTCACTTAGGACCTTTACACTTTTTGATTTACATCAGTGACATAAATGAAGGAATGGTAAAAAAATTACTTAAATTTACAGATGATATTAAGGTCTTGATAGTGTTGATGCATCATCTTTTTAATACTTAATAGTGAGAATAGTAGGACTAAGGGACAAAAACATAAATTTTGGCAAGTTAGGAGTCATCTTTAGCTAAGACAGTGAATGCTCTTTGGAATAGGTTGCCTTTGGATGTTGTGATGGCAGTATATTTTAGTGAGTTTATGAAAAAGCTTGGTAATTATATGAATGATAAGGGCTAGCTTTAAGATATTTTATTTTTTAAATTCATCTATTAATAGATTTAGTTTAGTTTAAAGGATAGGACAGCTGAGATAGACCAATAGGTCCATGTTGTCCAAAACATTATGTTATCCCTACATACAGCTATCAAAGATTGTAGCTAAGACAATTTTGACTGGAAATTGTTTTAGAGATTATGCTTCAAGTATGTCTTAGGTATCTGAGGTCATCTTGTTACCATGACAAGAATAAAAAACACTTAAATTGTGCATGTTATTAAATGCACTAATTAATTAAAGGGCTTTTAAAATTGAAAACATTAAAATAATTTTCATTTTTTGATGAAAATTTACTTAGTCCTTCTAATTTTCAGTATAAAAGTAGTTTTCTTTATGTACTTCATACACAATAAATATTATGATAATGTATTTATAAATTTGTTATAAGTAGTGTTTTTTGTATAGTACTAATACTTATAGTTGGCAATTAAAAATAAAACTTAAATTATGCCCATGAATACAGTAGCTTGCTATTTTAATCAGTTAATTTCTGACACCCACTGATAAAACATGTTCTTTTCTATAATTTTTGATTCATATTACATTTGTGCATGACATTGTGTCTACATTAATAGCATCTTATTTTATGTATTCACAACTTGTGTATAATTTTGAGTAGTGTTCCTAAATTTTCATGCAAGTATTTTGCATATATTTAGTATCTTCCCAGTATGTATGAAGGCTGTAAACTTACAATAATTTCTTTCCTAGGTAAAGATTACACACTACAATGACTATTCCATAGGATCTTGCACCATCTTGACCGTGTGTCAGCTCCCTCAGGTGTGATAAGCCCATTTAAAGAGATACAGGTAACTGTACAAGTTAGTATGAGTTGGGGTTTTAGTTGGAATAATTGTTGACATAGGTAGTTAAGGATAATTGTGTACCTCATTAAGAACCTAATCTGACTTGAAAGAATATGAAAGAAAAAAAACATTGATATTCTTAAATCTAGCTGGTACTAACAGCTGTATTTGTTGCTTTCTTTGTACATATAGACTTCACTTAAGTGTGACACAGATAACTAGTGCAAAATTAAACGTTTTTATTTATTTTAAACTTAAAAAATTTTACCTGTTACTTCAGTAAACACAAAATTTAAACTTCTCTTTGGAATAATATTTCTTTTAAACATTCTCTTATTGAGCATACAAGTCCTTCTGGTTATAAGAGCTTTCTTCAATGATGGAATTTCCTAAGCCATTTGTGGTGGTTTGACTCCCAGCTTCTCTGCTAAATTCATCTAATTATAGAGAAAGCAAATAACTATCTTTTAGGTCTGTTGGCAACATGAATATTACAAATGCTAATTATTTATTGGCTTCGTAACGAAAGATAATTTTTCAGTGATGGTTTTCCTGATAATAGCATTTAACAAAGAGTAGCAATTTTCCAGTTAATAATGTTGCCACTGTAGAGTTATAATTTTGTTGGAGGAAGGAATATCATTTAAAACTTACTTTAACAACTATTTGATCTTATGTTGTCATTGTTTTTTCCTGGGCTTATTTACATCTTACAAGCTGGTTCAGACATACTTAAACTTTATTAGTTAAAAAAAAATCAAAGTTAAATAATTTTTAGTCAAAAACAGAGATCAGTTCTGCATGCTTCCATCTATACAATCATAATCAACATGAACTTTTTGAAAAAAATAGTTTCTAGAGTTTTTTTTTTTGAATGTGCCTACTCTACAAGTAAAGAAGGAAGTCAATCTGTTATTAATTAAAACTTTGATGTGTTTTTTTTTAAAGTGAAGTATGTCAAATATCAAGAAATTATTCTAATATAAATTTATTTTACATGGCATGATATGTCGTGTTAATATCAAGCTTGCATTTCAACTTAGGCCAGTCATATTGATTTACAAGTATTTAATATATGGTACCAATGTTCCCATCTTACTCATGATCAGTTGTACTTCGCAACTCAAATTATACCACACTTCAATGAAAGACTGTGCATGTAATAATACAGTAAACTTCTATAACCTTTATGTTTTAAGTGTATTTTACTTCAAATTAATTTTTCTAACCTAAGGACGCATTACAGATTTCCCACATAAATATTACTAGTTCTGCTCATCATGTTAAGTTCATATCTAATGATACCTAATATCTCATACTATTAAATAAAGGAGTTATTCAAAAGAGAAATCAAATTGTTCATAAAATATTTTAAAGGTTCTTCCACTTCATAATCTCATACTTACAATATACTTAATCTGGTTTTCATGATAGCGAATTCCACCTTGTGCTTCACATTTAGCTATATGTTCTCTCTCAGGATCTCCTGGCACAAGGATTTTTGATTCACCTTCTGCCTAAAGGTGGAGGATAATTTCAGGTAAGCAAATGGAATGTATTAGAAAGATTTTTGTCTATGCTAATACAATAATATAAATAAAATGAAATCATACTTTAAAAAAACACACCTAAAATCAAACCTAATAATCTGATCACTTGAAGTAAAGCCAATAAATGAAAAGCATTCATGTTACTAGTTGTTGTTTTTTTTAATTGTGAAAAAATAAAATTATGGATTTATTATTATTATAATTATTCAAATTAATCAGATGAAAGGGATAACTTAGGTTCCTAAAAATAATTAATATTTTTCCTTTCTTCTTAAGTTAAGTTGATTAACTAATAACATTTAATTTTCAGTACAAACAAACTAAAGCTGTTATTATTTGGGTAACCTATTGATTATCTATATTTATTTTGTTTCAAGTTTATAAAATTATTCTGTTACAAAGTTCAATAAAATTATAAAAGTTTCAACAAATGAAATATAATGCAGTTGTGAAAGGTTATTCTAACATACAGATTCACATTTCTACTACATATTTTGTATTTAATAATGGATGGGTAAAAGCAGAAGCCTAAATTAAAAAACATTTATGTTTACAGTTTAGATTTAATTGCTTTGATATTGATACAATTAACAGTAAAAGTTACAGATGAAAATAATAAATTTTTAACAATGTGATACACATTTACATTTGGCATTTTATGTTATTTATAAATATATAAAATTCTAGGCAAAATTAATGAGATTTTTTTATATTAGTTAACTGCTAAGAAACTTTTAGATAAACATAAATTCAATTAGAAACATTATTACAGATACGTTTAAGCCCTACTTATATCAAAATTCAAAAACAATTTCTATGTGATCTTCTACCCTACGAATTTGCAAGTTTTAGAAGTGCTATTTTTGTTTAGTTGGTATATATATGTGTGTATTTTTCAAGTAACTGCTTAAATATTATGAACTTTGATTATAATAAAACTTTTAATTAATTCAAAGAGCTGATTATTTAATACTAGTGTAAAAGCAATGTAAAAAAACACTTACTAAGTAAATTAACATTCACATACTGTAAATTGGTTACTTTCCTCTTACTCTAGAGGCATTAATTTTCACTAAAAATTACTGAACAATATTTTAAGCACATTAGTTGAGAAACTTCACACATATTATAGGTAATTTTCATGTTTTTTATATTTTTTAAGACATGAAAAATTGTTTTCACTCAACTTATTTCTTACAAGAGCTTTTTCTTTTTTTCCCCTAAAACTAAGCTTTTTTGGATTTCAAATTCCACTATATCATACTGCTAAGAGGTAGTAACATAAGAAACAGATAAACAGTGTCATAGTTTAAGTTATAAAAAGTGGTTTACTAGCAAGCACCTGTGAGTTAATCCTTTAAACTCAGTTGGTGAAGCACTCATATGGTGTGCGAAAGATCTCCTGTTCGAATTGGAGCTGAAGAAGTAATAATAAATTTGAAATTGGAAAACTGATGGCCAATGTGGGCCTTGTTTGTGAGAGGATAAGAATGTGGCAGCTTGGGTTATTGAAAAAAAAAGCTATACTAGTAAATATACATCTGTGATAAGTAGAAGCTTCCTTATACTAAAATGTTGCATTCTATGCAGTAACTCAGAATGAATTTTTAAAATGTACATACTTATATATGTTTTAATAAATTAAGACTGAATTCTTAGACAAATATTAAAGCAAAAGATAAGTTTCTAATTTCCAAAAGAAATTAAATGCTATGAAACTGGTCATTTATAGTTAAACCTTACATGATGAGAAAAATCCAAGAACTTTTCTTGGATTTGATTTGAATTTCAGACATTTTAATTCATGAAAGGATTAAAAAATATCTCTTACTGAATATTCTTCTCCAAAATATGATAGAGCCTACATAAAAAGTTCATAATGATGAAGAGTCTCAGCACTTTAAAGGTAGTTTAGTGAAAATATTAAAATAGCTTATACGTTACAAACACATCACATTGTTGTTTTTCTATGCACTGTACTTTAAGATAAAAGAAAGTTAATTAACAAACATGTATTTAAATTCATGCATTATGAAGACAGTAATGAATATTAAACTTCAAAAAGGAAGGACCTTGTTACAAACAGCAAGACCAAACCTATGATTAGATAAAACATTTATAATATAAAACAAGCCTTAAACAAAAAGCTGCACAGAAAAACAAAGTCCCCAGAGCACAGGCTATAATGTAGGGTACAAGATGGGTCCTGGTTTTTGGAGGTGACTGAGGAACTAGGACACACACATAGCAGTGGGGATACACCATCTATCAGTTTTAACCTCTTCATGAGTGGAGAATGGGTGTGGTACTAATTTAAGTAACTTGATAGGGATTTGATCCCAATATATTTTTTTTGCTGTGCTGCTAATATTACCTTATTAATTTCAGCTTTTAATACCATGATGGGGGCTGGTATGTCAACTCCAGGTGAAAAGGTTTTCTTACTCACACACCCCAATAGTAGAACTTTTCTTTTTTTTTGGTTATTTATTTTTCACTTCTTTCCTTCTGAGAGCAGTCACCTTCCTAAAAATGTTTCAAGCAGTGAAAGAGATGTTTAATGATGTGGGTTTGAGCACCCACATCTTGCTCTCTTATCTTTAACTTTTATTTTTTCTTACTTCACTCATATTGTTATTTTTGTGAGGCTTCACAAAAGGAGGTTAAGACTGATAGATGGTGTATTCCCATCACTATGTGTGTCCTACTTCTGCAGTCATTTCCAAAAAACTAGGACACATCTTTTACCACAAAATTATAGCCTATGTCCTGGTAGCTCTGTTTTACTGTATAGCATTTTTATTAGGGCTTGTTTTATATTATAAATATATACATATTTGGCTTTGATCATCTTGAGCATAGTAACTTTTTATTTATATTTTTGAGTTTGGTAGGTTGATAGTGCTTTCACAGCTTTAACACTGCTCCTCAGCCAATTGACTTTTTATAGTTCTATATGTATAGGAGGTAATTAAGTTCTTGCATTATTTAATATTAACTTGTAATGTTATTTAATTATTTAATATTAACTTGTAAGCCTGGGTATACATTATACATACAGATGCTATTTATATTATCAAACTGCACGAAGAAAAGCTGTTATGGTATGAGCTAGATTAAGTTTGTGAAGTGTAATTTTCATCAATTTTACAGCTTACGTTATTGTTATTGCAACATATATGAACTTGGAGATATACTGTGTGCATGCATGTGGGGAATGGAAGTAACTTTTGAAAGGTCAGATTGTTCTGAAATTGAATATCATTGTTAAAAGTAAGAAGGACTGGTAGTCAGCTGCCTAGCAATAACTTACCAATATACATGTTTAGGTGCAGTGACTAATAATGAGCAGAAAATAAATAGCTTCATAATCAATCACGGAAACAAAAAAATATATAGAAAAACAGCTAAGAAACTGGTACTAATGGTGAAGCTGAGAAAGGTTTGATCCCAATTAACTGCATTTTCTCTACTGATTTGAATAAAGTTAGAAATTGGACTACACAGTAAATACAGGTTTCATTCCCAAGTCTACCTAGCTATGTCAGCCTAAACTTACATATTGAGGTTGAGTATATTATGTTAAAACTATTCTGGAGCTTCACCACTTCATTATAGTCCATGTTATGATATTTGATCATGCTGTATTTGATTACTGCATGTACGTCTTGACAAAAGCCCTTTAGCATAATTTCCATTGCAAAAAGCAATTTCATAAGTATATCATGTCTACTAAAACGTACATCTCTTTTCTGCATGCTTTTAATAAGCCATCTAGTGTACAAGGATGACAGTTTCCCAGTGTTTATTTATTGTATTTATTTGTGTGATCTAACCAAATGGCCAAAATAACTTAAAGGTGTGAAAAGTTTGTTGAAATGGATTCAGCTGAAGACATTTGATCTGTTAAAACTGAACTCAAAGAACTTGAAATACTGTATAAGTCACTAAGTTGTGTTATCAGATGGTGAGACAACTGATGTCAGTGAAACAGATCTATTTGACAAATATGACTGAAATGCCTCCAAATAGTATAGTGGAATACATGCACAAGAAGAAACTGGTATTGTTATTACCAAATACCTTAGTCACATTGAGAACTTTACTGGCTTCACCTTACCATTGCTAGTTAAGAAAGGTTTCCAAATTCAAATTCATTAAAACCTATCTCAGTACAACCCAAATGTAAAAAAGAAGACTGACTGAACTGGCAGGAATTTTAATAAAACATGAACTTGAACAAAAACTGAACTTGAAACAAGCAATGTATTGTGCCAATTCATTGAAAGGAAGATAAGTTAAATTTTGTAATTGTAAAGTTTTGAACAGTCACAGTAATAACATGATATAAAATTTCCTGAGGTTTTGAAGGATAAATATAAATAAATAGTTTTAATATGATTAGTAGTCCTACAGTTTTGTTGCATAATTGAAGTTGAAAAAGTACGCAGAAGATTTGACACTTTTACTAGGGAAACAAAATAGCTAGTGCTAGGCCTGTCTAATCTTACCAAAAATACTGGCCCTGAAAAAGAAGCTTGCCCTACATCAGTCTATGAAGACACAATTGTAAATTGAGTAAGCGATATCATTCCATTTAATCAAGTTGGAAAATATTTGAACAGTATTAATTGAAACTTCATGAAATATGAAAAGTGTAATCATAAACGATGAATATTAATTGATTATGATTAATTATGTCAATATTCAAATGATATTGTTACTGGTACATCTGTTTAGAGTTCAGGTATTTGAAAAGGTTAAGTTTAGATACATATAATGAAATATATTTCGTTATACTGATGAACTGTGATAATGTGGTTATACCAACCTTTGTAACTAATAAAATAACTTTTGAGTGATAAGGTTTGAAGTGCTTTGTTTTAATATATTTATTCTAGCTTTCGTATATTCAAGTCAAATTACATTTTCTACTTACAGGTTCTTGGTTTCTGCATATCTCCATTAAATCACTCATTCTGTCTTGAAAGCCAGGAGCAAATACATCAGGGTTGATGGCAACAAAACACTGCCCCTAATAAAAAAACATTGTATAATCCATGATCTTACAAGTGAATAGCTACCTACAGAATCATAACAAATAACAGACTAATGTAAAGTCTGATTAAACAAGAACATTCAGTTATGTCACAATTAACATGCACTAAATCTTAGACAAATTAAAACAACTTATTATTAAGAATTTCTAAACAAAAATATACTAACTGTAAAGTCATAAGTAAAACTTAAAAGTATTAACATATGCATTTATGAAAGCAATACTAAACAATTAAGTGAGTAAAAATACTTAATGTTTTAAATCAATATTTCAGAATACTAAAGTATTTAAGAATTACATTATATAATGAATCATCTGTTGGGGACTTTAACTATTAAAAATACTTTAGACCATAATTGCTATATCTTACAATATTTGTCCAGCTTAGAAATTGTGTGCTATCCTAAATCCACACACTAAGTCAATAATGCAAACCCATTTACATAAATGCAATTACAATTTGAAACAAATTGTATCTTTTTCTTAGAGTATATGTACTTCATGAAAGATAATAGTTCTCCTTTGGTAGAAGCACTGTAAAGTTTGTGGTCATATCAGATATTGAATAAAATAATTTTAACACTTATTTTCAATTTACAAACTTAATGTAATAACAACCTACAACTGTCTTTAAAAACAAGCACTACTTTATTATTGCAGCTTTTTACTAATACAGGTTAATATATGAACAAGTGAACTTTTAATTCTAGAAATAGCACAAAACACTTCATGCTATCCTATTCCAAAATTACTATGAAGTAATCAGCTACTTAATTATTGTTAAATCCACATTCTACAATCTTTTTCAAGAACAATTAAAGAATCATTTTACATTACACAATAAAGCCTTCACTAAACAGATATTCTGGATTAGAGGTGAGTAACCTATGGCTACCATTTATTGAATCTACAGGAAGTCTCTGCACCAATCAGAAACATGGATAAACCAACCAATCATAACACACTCTCCACAATCCACAAGAATACTATAAAGTTCAACTACACCATACACATACTGACCTGAAGACGAAAGGTGGAATTCTTTCAAAAGAAGTCGTCCTCTACACTTGTGTTTCTACAACAGGCAGTTGCCATCCATTCAACTAAGTTTCATCAATAACAATATTGTTTCTACTAAACCTTACTAAAGATATATTATAATTATTTTTGATAAAATGGAATATTTGAGTAAAACAAATATATAAAGCTTGACCAATATCCTAATGATAACAGAGAAATACAATTACAAAAATATGCTTTTATGACTCCTCCTATTTTGAGAAATCAAGTGTGACCTGATGTGACACACACTGGCTTTTATATATGTTAGATTTTTACAGGTTATTTAGATGTTTTATTTTTTTTGAAGAACTATACTACTAATAAATATTTGAAAGATAGTTTTGAATTATTTTTTCATGAAAACAGTGGTTGGGGATTGTCCACAGTCTTTTAAATCATTATATTATTGAAGATATTGTAGATGACACTTACTATTTTCAAGGACCCAGATCAAGTTTCTCAGTTTCTGGAGTATACTGGAACTATATTTCCATATGTTTCAGGGTACAAGGGTCCATGGATAAATGAGGTGTGTATAAGTAATTGTGTGCGACTATAATGTTTTGATAAAACAGTAAGATAAACCAAAATATTTAATGAAGATGCATGCAAGAGTTGGAAAGACAGAAGAATGTTTTAAAATATACTTACTTTCAAACTACTTCATTTTCTTATAATTAAACAAAACATCTTTAAGTTTAAGAGAAGTGTTTTTTTTTCAAAATGTTTTTTCTGTAAATGTATTGTCTGCATTAGTGCTAGTTGATAATGTAGGAGTGCAATACAACAGTAATATAATCTGGTAGGGGCACAGATAATTGAAGTTATAGATGAATGGGGTGCAGATAAACAAGGTTCTACTGTAGTTAAATAGCAAGTGTAACAGTACCAAATTTACTGTTGAATATTAGCAAGACCATCAACCTGCATTTTCAAACAGTATTGTAAATGTGACAGTGGCTTTAAATGTGAAAGTGACCATAAAAAACACATTTACTGGGGTGTATTTTAATTTTATAAGTTATGTACCATGTTTAAAGAAGACTAGGTGAAGATCTTGGTACATCATGCACATAAGATTTCAATCACCTACATATTTTTGCATTAAGAATTTGACAACATTACGAGATTTTACAAAAATGGTTGTCCTATCTATTTGATTGATGGAATAATTCATGACTATTTGAACAAATGAAACTTTACAAAACCACTGATGTATTTGTTTCATAATATTAAGTTTTCATAATTCTGCCATATATTTATAAGTATTCTTTGTTTGTTAACAGCAGCTGTGCACCCTATTTTGTAGAGTATCTCCACAAGTACAACTTAGGGTATTTTTAAACAAGAATGTCTTATGAAGTATTTCTTCAGATTTAAGAGATCATACTTCTCAACTCAAAACATCAAATCTCATTTACTAAATTACCTTGCAAGCAATGTTACAGCAGTTCTATAAAAAACCCATTGACACAGGCGAAGGTGAAGTAACAGTGAAGTTTAAGAATGCCAAGTAAATCAGCTGTATTGAAGTACACTTTAGGTGAGTGTAGCATAGTTTTCCATTTAAATTATTCTAAAATCTTAACACATGAAAGACCAATTATAAACATAGCCATCATATAAAAGAAAACTTGCTCATTCACAAACAGAGACCACAAGTTAACTAAGTTTGCTCAATATATATAAATTGCTGCTTATATTAAAACCACAGTAAGAAAACTTGTTCAGTTATAATTTATTGCTTAAAAAGGAGTATATATGAAGTGATGAAAGCATTGATTGAAAAGATCCAACCATTTTTTCTTTTTAATTCGGTTTTATTTGGACATAAATTTCAAAGTAATGCATTGCATGGTCTTTTTTTTTCCAAATGGGTGGTTAAAATTTTCAGATGGATCTCATGATTGCTATAGATAACTGAATATGTGCTTTGAAAAATAAAAGGTAATCATAATGGCCAATATTAACAAGATATTGCAATAAGTCCTCCCCTCCAAATCTTATCTGATAAAATACACCGAATACAGCAAATGTCAAGAAAGAACAATATTCAAGGCAGTGGAAAAGGGCATAAACTATAGCATATATGCTTCAGAGTAACAGACACTTAACATAGCATTAACTTGAGACTTTTTTGTGAGAAAGATATATTGGAGCATAATAAATTGTGACCTGTGAAATCAAAAAGAAAGGCATAAGTCCCAAATCTGTCTACTTTTGTTTGTGATGGTTGTCTAAATTGGTCAAAATTGTGCAAAACTATTGCAACTTCTTCAAATTCACAAGAAAGGCAAGAATCCCAAACCTGTCTGTTTGAGTCTCTAAAGGCTGTCACATTTAATATTTGTATGCAAGGTCACATATAAACTCGTCAAAATATTGAGAAACAGATGACCAAATAAGTCTAATTTTGTTTGAATATTTTATCTTTGACTGCTATATAATAAATGATCCCAGATCCAAAGTTTGACTGCTTAAGTCTGTGGGAGTTGTTACAAGGTATCTTTCTGCTAAGTCCCATTTGGATTGATGGAAATGTATATAAGAGAACTACAAACCAAAATGTTTTGAAATATTTGACCCTCTAAAATCAGAATGGACTGTGGCCTATATAAAAAAAGATTTCTGAGCACATAGGACCAAGGTATATTCCCTCCAAATTTCAAAATGATCAATCTAGAAATAGAAATGTTGCACAACTATAATTGTTGAATTGAAGAAGAAAACTGTTTGTTTATTTTTATAGCAAAGCCAAATTGGGCTAAATGCTGTGTCCACTGTGGAGAATCGGACCCCAAATTCTATCATTGTACACTTACCACTGTACTACTGGAGGACAGAAGAAGAGAAAAGAAACATAAGAAATACAATGTCTTCTCCCTATGATAGAGATATAATAAAAAGGTGCTTGACTGTTTAGCAATTTTCATATTAATAAGATACTGTGAATTGAAACTGAACAAGTGCTAACACAAGAAAATAAGAAGAAAACTAAAAGTAATCTTATTCTAAATAAACATTAAACTTATCTACAATGTAATAATTTATTTAAATAAATATAATTTGTGGTCTGCTAAAAATTAATTGGAATATAGAAAGAACATATGAAAGAATTATACAAATTTAACATTTACTTTATGCCAATTTAAAAATGGAGGGTATTTGTAAATCCACAGAAAAAACTACAATCGTATAACTATTCCTTGCTATTAACTAGGTTTAAGTCTTATTAATCCATATGTTAGAATTTACTGCTTATAGCCACCTTGTGATATTTGAAACAGTAGTTTAAGTCAAATTGAAAGTTCAAATTTTATCAGGAAAAATACTTTGTTAAAATACTTTCTATAAGAACAAGTTAAAAAAAATGCATGGTACAAGAAAATTAACTTTTCTTAAGTATATAATGCCACCAAATATAAAACTGAAAAATACAGACTGCTAAAAAACAAAATCTAACCAGATCTGCTATTTTAGAAGTGTCTAACCACCGACGAATGTTTGGACCATATGTTGCACCTGCCAGTAATCCACAAAATACTTCAACCATAATAGCTAGACCATAACCCTTATATCCACCTGCAAAAATATACAAAAATGATTGACATTTATCAAACTGCAAGATAGGGCTCACACAGTTTTGGTTACTCCATACATGTGGTCAAACTATCATTAGCTCACAACTTTTAACAGGTAACAAAATAAAATGATGGAAAACAAATAACTTGGGTATCAAATGAGAACCAAAAACACATTTACTTTTATAATTATTTAATGTTGAAACTTTACACTAAATGCTGAACAAGTATAATATTTGTGCATAATTTTGTCTGTGTGGTCACTGAGAGTCTCAAAATTATGATACATTCAGTACATGTTCAGGTGTACACACCTCACCTCTTGTACCACTCAACAAACAGTCAATTAAACAATTCACCTTCATGTAGCAATTGGTCAGTTACATAGTTTTTTTCAGTAACAAATAAATGGTTGGAAATTTTTTTTCCTTGATGCAGTAAACTAGTAAATTGCAATCTTCATCAAATCTACTGAACCATGCTTTATTTTTAAGAACTCTAAATATTATAAAAAGTTAAGGCATGGTTCATTATTTTTAAAGCCAAATAGGTTAATAATAGTCAAGCATGCACCCCCCCCCCAAAAAAAATACATTATCCTCTACAAAACGCAAAGAATTATGACTAGTAAGTCATTTATTCTCTTCAAAGTTGAATACATTTTTAACTAGCTGGTCATGGATCCTCTCTAGAACCCAAATATTGTCACCAATTGGTTTTAATGTCTACTAACCAAAAAGATTACAGCTAGTTTGTCAAGAATCCTCTCCAAACCAAAGTTTTTAACTAATTAATTATCCATTCATTCCAAATCTCAGTGAATTGATACTAGTCAGTCAGGTATAATCTTCAAAATATCAAACAAGGTGTTTTTACTGTTGAGGCAATTGCACAACCAGTAACGGTGATTTGGAAACATCCATAAAGTAAAGTGCCACAGTTATTAGTTTGTGGTCAAGTTCCTATGACATGAATTTTTGGCTTGTAAGAACCAGTGTCTAAAATTTTGGGTCTTTGACCAAGTTTTTTCTAAATGATGTGTATTTTAGCATAGATGTTTCCATTCACATTATTGTTTTGTTTTATTCTCTTCTTTTCTTCCATTATTTAGAAATTACAAATGGTAAATGAATTCACTATCCACTGAATCAACTACCTGGAAAAACCAAAAGTGTCTTATTTCTTTGACTAATACAAATCAATTAACTAATGTTTACTGATAGATCTAAGTTCAGAGTATACACTAATACAACAATTTTGCTTACATGCTAACTTTTAACACACTATACAACACATGGCATACCTCTTATTACTTTGATAACACAAACTTAATATTCCAAAACTGAACTAAGTAACTGATGAACAAACTCAGCCAAATAATAACTCACTTGGATTGTAAAATACCTTGAACAATCTTATAATACATCATTTTCATTAAAGATAATTAAATGTGTACAATCAAAATGTTGACTAAGAAGAAATAAACCTTCTTTCTTTAGCCAATGACAGATTAAGAAGGATAGGGAATCTACGTAGCTTCATTGTAGATGCAAATATCGTATGATCAGTCATGGACGTTTTTCCACCACTGTAAATTTCATATAAAGGAAACACCTAAAATAGTGCCTGAAGCCACCTTATCTTCAATTAACTTTTATCAACTCTTTTCTTTAGGAGAATTACTTATTTTGATAACTCAAGCTACTTTAAGGTTAGTAACATTTATTTTTTGAATCACTATGACATGAATATCTGACCTCAAGGATTAACAAATACACCCTAAAACTTAGGATATATATATACTTAGGTGGAGAATGGTATTATATAAATATTTTCTACCTTCTTATATTAATACAGTATTATTTTTGTTTGTTTGTTGTTAAGCACAAAGCTAAACAACTAGCTATTTGTACTCTGCCCACTGCAGATATCAAGACTTGATTTTTAGTGTTGTAAGCCCTCAGACTTAACGCTGACCCACATGGTGGCTGAGTAACTATAATATTATTCTGAATTTATCATTTATTGTAATTATGTGCAGTTCTTACATAAAACATGGTCAAAAAATTCATTAAATTGATGTTGTTCAAGCTGCCTTTGTTCCTTTGTCATTTTATTGAGATCACACTTGTTCTGCTCATGAGCTTGCAAGAATGTAGGGATCAGTACCCCTTCAATGGTAGATAAGGTGGTATCTCAAGGTTACAGCCTTTTCTACGTTTGAATAAGAATGATAAGTCATGTGATTAGTGTTAGTCAATCTGGGTAAAGCCAACTTTATCTGTAAGGAAGTAAGATACATTAAGTTTTAAATAGTCTGGTAGATGATCTTGGCCTGATTAGTTGGAGAGAATAGTTCAAATCCAGTTCAAATGATAGTCCATTGTCCAAAGCAAGTACACACACTGTTTATTTGTGTCTCTGTGGTATAATACAGATTGTGCTTTTGTATTGTAAGTTGTGTACAGTCTCTTTATTTCATTCTCATGAATTCAGGTATTTGAAAAACTCAAAATTGCTTCATTACAAATATCTTGTTGGATCTCCTGTTATTCTGTAGACCTATCTCATCAATCTAAGAGAAATCAGTAAAGGAGTAAAGAAAGATACATAAACAACATTATCCAAGACATAACTTACTATAATTCAGTTTGTTTGTTTGCTGTTAAGCACAAAACTACACATTAGGCTATTTGTCCAATTCCCACAACAAGAATCTAAACCTGATTTATCTTTGATCTGCTGTAGAAAGATGGCAATAAAATAAATCTTCAAAATTTTAATTTACCTTATAACCTTAACTAGCTTAGCTAAAACTTCAATGATTTATTACACTTTTATTTTTTCTTATTTTGCTTCATCGGATCTTCTCCCAGTATTACCCACTTACTGTTGATGGTTCAATACACTTAAGTTTTCTTTGTAGAATTTGTCTCTAACCATAATTTTAATCCAACTTGCTTTCAATCATCCCAACATCAAAAACAAGGCATAATGATCCCCCAATTCATATAATTGTAAAAATGGAACTAATATTTTGGTTTGAAAAAAAAAATCTAGTAAAAGGTACATTGAACATATACATATATGTAAAATATAACACTCATGTTTATGCATTTGAGCTTTTACATATGTTCAGGATATTTGAAACATATGTCATAATCAAAAACCTCTGAAATTTATAAAATTTAAGATAACATGCAATCAACGATTTTATCATCCAGTTTTTTGTACTATAAAAGTAGAAATTTTATTGATAATAATAAAAAGAAACCTTTCAGATATTTTGCAGAGTAGTATTTCATAAAATCTGACATTTACTTGTATGTTCAGCACCACCTAGTGGCAGAAGACTTCCTCCATTTAAAACTTCTTTTGGGTCAGTTGTAATCTAAAAATAATTGAAAATCACAATCTTACAAAACACTAGAAATTGTGATCTAAACATTTTCTAAGATGAGAATATATTGGAAATAGTAAATCAGATATGTAGACATAAACGTGTACATTAACAGAGTTAACATTTTCCTTACCTGAAAATGTACTTCTGATGGATACTTACCTTTCTGCACATAGTGGTTATTCCTCACGTTTGCACATACCACTAAACTTTAATTATATCCCACCTAAAACACGTTTTTCAACAAGAATAATGTTAGTGCATGATGTACTCATCATGTGGTAATGGTTCTACACCAATTGGAGAAAGACACATTCTCCATGCACAGTAGATCCCCATACACACTTGCAATCAAAATTCACTTCATTCTAAGATGAGGCAAGAATAGTATGCACTGGTAGGGGGGGGAAGAGGTAAATATCTATTGGAAATGCATTTTCAGATAAAGAAATTGATAATTTCCAAAACTATAGCCTTAACTATTCTCTCGCCAGCTAGAGTCCCACAACGATGTGGTGAAGGGGCCAGGGCAAATGCAAAAACCCAGTTGAGTTCCTTTCAGAGAAGGCAACTGAAGAGGAAACCCCACGGAGTGTGAGACCACATATATCTCATGCAGGGTATAATCTTTCCCGGATGAAAGTATGAAAGGCAGAAAGTAAAAAAGCCAATGAGCAGAAGAGTGCATGATCAACCAAGCATTTGTATACAACTTGTCAGTCGGACACGAGGTGTTGCATGGCTAGGGCAACAATTAAACCATACAGTTTGGTATGTGTTTTGTTGTATCATTAACTCACCATACATTACAGGAATGGAAATGAATGTCTCTTTCTGTCATAGAAGGAGAGCACTTTGCCTCATCCTGCTGGCCAAACCACTGGGAATTTGGCACACAAGAGGGGGTGACCTGCATTGCACTGACATGGATACCCTGCCTTATTTCTCACAACATTGTGCTGCCCACTTGGACTTTCTCTGGAGGGATTGCACAACCAGTGAGGAACTCTTCAAGTTGACCACCCCAGCATCTAGGAACTGGAAGTGGCACGAGTCTTCTGTGCTTCACTCAAAAACCAGGATGGAGGAATTCATATTGGGGAGACACCAGAAGGTTGCTGGAAATGATCAGATGGAACCTTATTTGAAAAGCTGCCATATGTGAGCCAAGGAAATGGGCAGACACTTTCTTAATGCTAGTTTTTCCATGTTTGTCCATGGAAAATAGTCTGAAAAGGACAGTGAAATATATATATATATATATATATAACGAAACCCACTCTACAACTAGTTGACAACAATAGAACGCCGAGGAGTGGATAGTAAGTTAAACTATTTTCTTACGTTACCACTGTACTTGATGTAGTAG
>NW_013665959.1:620550-634660 GCF_000517525.1 Limulus polyphemus | reverse complement strand
AAGCCAGGATGGATGAGTTAAACATTTTCTGTTACCACTGACTTGATGTAGATTTAGGGAAGTAAGTACACTCTGTGAGGTAACACCTGCCACTGGGTGTGGTCTGAGAAGCAAATCATATAAGAGTAGATGCAGATAGGTAAGTAAAAGAGGCACTCGCATATTAGATGGTGAGTAGGCTAGAGAGTGGTAACTGGAAGTATATGATATCCTGAGGGAGAGAAAATTGCCAGATGATGAAGGTAATGGGAGATAAAGGTGTTTGGTGGAGTCCATGTTCTAATTTAAAGGATGTCATCCAAGGGTCATTAATATTGTGAGGCCAGAGAGTAGGTCAAGTGGTAGAATGATGTGATGAGACATGATACAGCCTGTAAGCATCTCCAGCCAGAGAGGAATATATGATCCAAATGTGTTGACAAATCCATCCAGAAAGCATAAAGGATGAGAGATCCTTAGAAGAAGAAGGATCTCATGGCCGGAATGATCACAGGAACCCCGGAAATGGGCATGCAAGTAATACCTGACCACTTAAACTAGACAAAAACGACGATCAGGATCAGTATGGCCATACAGGGCCGAGATAAACACAAGAAAAGTGTGAGAGAAAAAGTTATCTCCCTCTCAAGCTTCCTAAATCATAGGAAGAAATAAGTTGTCAGGGAAAAATATCAAGAAAGATCTGTGAAGCAAAATACAGGAGGTATCCAATAAAGATCAAATCTGCAATGACCACAAGCAAGAAAGAGAAGGAAATGGGACTCTAGAGAGAGATGGTATATGGTCAATGGTTCAACTAGGGCCTAGGTAAGAACATGTAGAACCACATTAATGTTGCAGTTAGGCAAAGGAATCAGTCAAGGGGAATGATGAATGAAGGACCAGAATATGATGGAAATAACAGGGGAGAAAATGATAGAATCATAGCAGAAAAGTGAGAAGGTAGTCAACAAAATCCCCTGATAGTCTGCTATGGTAGAAACTGATAATCCTTTGGTCAAACAAACAAGTAAAGAAGGTTGAAAGGTGGACAATAGTAGTATATCCTGCTGGGAGAGAGTGATAGATGGATCAGCAGCAAGAAAACAGAGAGATAAACAAAGAGAGAATAGAAGAGTGACACAAATGGAATTAAATAAGGGCTACATGGTCAGAGAAACCTGATTGATGAGAAATGGATTGGACAAATCCCACACATGAAGACAAAAGGATAATACTCCAGGTGAAAAAGAGACATTAGGTTGTAGCTAAGGTTACACATACAGAAACAGATGAGAACAGTCCTGGCTGAAGGTACTCACAACTAGAGCAGCTTGGTGAAGTACTGGGGGCCAGAAGAAGAGAAGATTTGTCTGCTCAACTGGGAACAGATCCAACAAAAGACCTGAGGAAGGAATGACCACTCAGTAGGAAGAATCCTGTCTGGTCAAGAAAGATGATCTGTCGCTAAGTTCAGAGACATGAAAAGGTGTGTCAATGAACCCGATGTGGGTGAACCCAAAACAGAAAGTCCATCATGCAGAAGTAAAGAACCCTAAAATGAGTCCCACCCTAACAGTAGATATTGGTAATTACCATAGAATTGTCTGAGTGGATCACAATCAACTGATCAACAGGTTGAGGTAGGAAATAGGAACATCCCCGATGACCAGCCAATAATTCTAGAACACTGATGACCAAATTCCTGAGGTTGTGGAGTCTTCCAAAGACACACCTCAACTCAATCATAAGAGAGGTGTTGGTGAAAAGATGTAAGCATCGAAAAAGAGGACAGAGAATCACAGGATATATTCCACTGGTCATTCAAAGTCCATTAATGAAGCCTCACATGAACACAGTATACAAAGATAAATTGTTAGAGACATGAGAGTCCCCAAAAGAAATACAATCTCTTGTGCAGAAAGTATAGGAGAGGCAAGAGTTGAGGTGACTGGATGAAAATATTTTTTGCATATACTGATATAGAGGACAGCATTGAACAAGAATAGCTATTTATGTGAGAAGAGGTAATGTACCATATCGTAAAGTACTACTATTAGATATCCAGAAACACTATCAAGATCATTGTGTATGGCTTCAGAGGAGAAGAAGAGAGGATATGTAATGAAGATGTGGGTAAGAAAAAGTTAAGACAGGAAACTGATCACTAGAGAGAGTTACTGGTAAAAGGGCCTCCAAGGATGGAAAAGGGGAACTGTCATAACCCATGGCAAAGGAATTCTGCATGGAGTCGAGGAGAATGAGGCATTTGAGAGGATGAATGAAGCTTATCCAGAAATGTTTCAGCATGTGTACATATGTCTGGAGGAGGAGGAGGAAAACCAAATAATCCTCAGCCTGAGAGGCATATCATAAGAAACAAGAAGACATAGGTCCATTTCACATTTTTCAAACTGTGAAATGGACAAAAGTATTTTTATTATTCCAATGAATATCAACTTGTACTCCAATTTGTCAGAGTCTGTGTCAGACTGACATCATCAATTCACAGACTTACATTGAGTGACATATCAGTTGAAAGGTAATATATTTGGTATTAAAAGTAAAATTTAAAAGATTTTTTTCAGTTTGGTTCCAGTACTAATTCCAAACCACAAACTTATGGATTAAGCTTCTCATCTGTAAGATAGATAAAATTATTTAATTTCAATAAAACAAGCTATGCACTTGGTTTTTAAAATGTTTCATTACTTTATCTGCTATTCAACTATTAGAGAAACATGCAAGTTAACCATTATTTATAACATGTATATGAAAAACTATAGTTGAAAAATGCATAAAGGCCAACAAAGACATTTATCATCGATTTTTATTCATTACATTAGCAACAAAAAATAACCCTTTTATGCAATATAAATTGATAAAAAAAAAAAGAAAGAAAGAATTATCTTATGTATTGCTTTTTGTTTTCTTAATGTTTTGATTGAAAGACCATAAAAATCAAAAACAAGTAAACGTAAGGATTAAGATGATAAATCTTTGCATAGTTATGTTTTTAATCATTATGATATACAGTATCCAATAAAGATATTCAGTATATCTTTAATGACATACCTTTCCTTCACTGTTCATACCCCATCCTTCCGGGATACTTTCATTTTTCCTGTCTTGCATTTCTATCTAAAATAATCAGTATAGACAGAAGTTGTGTTTCAGTGTCTCTTATCATTAGGCCATCAAAATTTTTTCATCTTTTTCAAAAATAATTAAAACAAACTGCCTCAGAAAAAACGTGCAATTCAATTCAGTTTCTTCCCTAGAATGTTACAAATGTTTCTGTCTTTATAACTAATAAATACAAAAGAATAACTCTTAGACATCAGAACAAGGAAGGGCCAGAATAGCCAAGGTCTCCCATATCAAAAACAGGGAAGGCAGCAGGTCCACTTCAGTTTTCCATAAGTTTTGATATGTTTACAATTTCTCTAATTTAAATTGCATTATGTGGTCTAAAGTAATAACTCACTAAGCACAGATAAAAAATCTAAAATTATTTTCTAATATGCCTTGGTCCACATTATATCCCAATAAGCCCAAAATGATACTCTAACTGAAATAAATTTAGGGGGAGTATAGACCAAAATCCTGTTATATCTCTCTTGCCAAAGGTAGAAAGAAACACTTCTCTGAACCTTGATTCACTTTTAACTTTGCTCCTACACATGCAAATATTCCTTCCATTAATATTTATGAAACAGCTTTGCAAACAGTTGGATATAAATTGATTCTACCATCAAAACCTTTATGGACAAATTTTTTAAAGAAATTATAAGTTCCTATTCACATATGCATAATATATTTTCTTAATTATATTTGATACTTTAGCTTAGAGACAAGATCTGATGATGCAAGTCAGATCAAATCTGATAATGCAACAAAGTAATTATAGCTTATAATGTAACTTGAGGATGTTATGTTACAATGATTTTGAAGCCTCATCACATTGTTACAGTCCACATTACCACAATTTGTCATGCTCCATCTGACTACTGTGCATCATAACAACAGCCCTACAGTTAAGTTTCCATTGCAAGGGGCTCTGTTGTAAGGTTGTCATGACCATCTCATGGACAAGAACGATGATTTTTCAGTATCCATTTTAACAGACCAGTCACTAAAAAATCCATAGGCATTGCATCTGGTAATTTCAATAGTATGTCTTTGAATGGAATAGCATGAATACCCATTTCATTCTCCAGCTGCTTGAGTTACACAGTGGTTGAATGGGAGGATATGACTGGATGTCTTATCTTGGTGAGCCCATTCACTGTTGGCCTCGTTTCCAGATAGAGATCTATTTTAAGTAACATGGCGTTGCCTGAGGCACATAGACAGCTTTTGCACTGTACTTTTTTTTTTTGTAAATTCTCGTGCCTGTTACAAGATGCCACATTTTTGAAAGTTTCTTTCTGAACGATCCTTGTTGTCCAAAGTTGTTTCATATTTCTTTGTTTTCCAATGCATTTAAGTACAAGAGAAATTCTAAAATCCTCATCTGAACACATCTTTATGATCTGAGTGTATGAATTAATATTTTGCACTGGAAAGGGCTGTTACATATGCTTTCCAAAAATAATAAATTTTCCGTGTTATCCATTATGGACAAGACACCATACAAAGACAAAATGTAGTTTTGATACATGCCATTCCACAGCAACTCTATATTAGCTTTGATTACCACTTGTTACATGACTTTCTAACTTGCATATTAATATAATGTTCTCAAAACTGTATAACTCAGAGTTAAATCTCATAATATAACTTAAAACTGAGTTCTGTGTGGAACTTACAAATCTGAATGTTAGTCTAACTTCCAAATTGTATCTCATTAAAACTACTTTTCTAAACTATAGGAGCATATACAAAGATTGAAATTAAACTTTAATCACTGCAGCAACATTCCAGGACGTTTTCTTACATTTCAATCAATGATGTGACAGTTAAAGGGAATTTCCCTAAAAAACTGCAGGGGTTTGTACTAGTAATCAGTAATACTATCCTCCTTTAAATCTTTTTGCATTTCCTACTGCTAGTTATAAGTCACTCTGTTCTCTTAAATTCATAAAACTGTGTATTACACTGCTACCAATTAATTTGTCTCTTGCTGATATTCATTTACAGTAATTAAAAGTAAATTAATAATACAAAATGAAAAAATATTTAAAAATATGAATTGATCTATATTTCAAAAAGTGCAAAAGTGATCAACAATACATTAAAACATTGTACATTATATCTGCCATGTATAGTTACAACAAAAAGATAAAGAAATATCTAATGTAATTAAACACAAAATACGGTAACAAACAGGAAAGGAGGTAACACCAGAGAATTGAGAAAATACTACATACATGTGACTAGGAATCTGCAACACAGTTAACAAAATTAAATTTATTAAAACTGCTTTCATTGACAATAAAATATTAAAAATGCAAAAAGTATACATCTTTCATTCAGATCTAAACAAAGTAAACTGCCAATGTCTTACAGGCAAGCTGATATAACATCTTTCAACTGTAATTCATCACATGGTGTAACACAATACTCAAACTAAAAATAAGAAATGTAATACTAAAAATATATTAATACCTCAATCATGAAAAGAATATTTGATTTATCTGTAAGAATAAAATAACATGGGATGGCAAAGAAACATCTTGGTAAAGTATATTAGTATGCATAATCTTAACAATTAAAAACATACCATGTTTGTTAAAGTATTCCATCATCACAAAAATGTTATAACTTACACAATATTAATAAAAAAACCTTTAGTAAAGAATTTCTGTTCATTTACTTTTAACAATGAAAATTATTTCAGATTTATTAGTCATCCTGCTAAAGTATAGAATGATAAATTTGATCCTTTCTTTATCAAATGCAAATAATATTTTACCAACTTAAAATCTTGGGCTATTTAAATAGTTTGAGGATATAACACAGTTTCAACAATACAATTTATTTAAACTAATACCAATCACATGTTAACTATGTCCAATACAAGAAAAACATGAGTATATAAATAGAAAGCTGTTGCAGAATAACATTGAAAGTAAATTAGTTAACTTACTTTTCCAAGAGCAACAGCACAAGTAGCCATATCTAGTACAAAGCTGTCTCCATCTTTAGCGGGAGCTGCTAAGGTGATTGGATTGGTTCCCAAGACTGCCTGAATTCAAAACAGATTTTGGTCTATATGCTTATCACTGATTACAAGAAACTTTAAAATACAAAATCCTTCAAGAAGCATCTATTTACATTTTCAGTTGACAATCCAAAATGTACTCTGGCCCTTTCATTGCTGGCTTATTTCATCATTATTGAGTAAAGATACACAAAGCAAAATCTGCCTAGAGCCATCCCTAATTTTGAACTGATAAACTTGAAGGAAGACAGCTAGTCAACAGCATCCACCATCAACTCTTGAATACACTTGTTTGACCATATGACGGGATCCAGTCATCACTCTTATAGTACACTCATGGCCAAAAAGTGCAAGCATATTTTTACAGCAATGGGCTGCAAACATTTAACCCTCAGATCCATGGTTTGCAAGAACAAGCTAACTATTTGGCCATGCCAGGCCAAAGTGGAGAAGCATTTAAAAGGATAAAATATAAAATAAGTACTTTTGCTGCTCATTTAGAGGTATAATAATAGTGTAACTGAAATGTACTTAACAAATTCAGAAAAAGTTTTAGTTAAGTTTTTGAAAACAAAAGGTAATACCTAATATTATCTATAACTTAATAGACATAAGTTCTTATGCCTTAATAAGATTATCATAAGACAAACACTAGAACAGCTGATATACTGAAAACTTCCTGCATATGAAAGCTAGATATAATAATGATTTATTCAAAAATCACATTATTTTGTGTTTTTCAGTGGTGCTTTATGTTACAAGCAATAACAACAAACTACCAAGTCCATAGCCAGTGTGGGTTCAAGGGGGTACAAACCAATCCCCCACTCCTGCTGGAGTTACACTCACCTATTAACACATATTTTTTCCTTTATTTGATGATAGCCTCTCATTATATAATTGCTTTCGTAACACTGTGCATACATGCAAGAAAGAGCATTTGCATACTTATCAGAGGAAATTTACTAGAAATGTTTATTTGCAGTGATAACAAAGGAATCATTACATATTTTGGAAATTTCTTTTTCATCCTTGGGCACTAAAGTTACACTTGAAACAAGTTCCACTTTGGAGAAAAAGAAACCCCTCCACTTTCAGACCTGGCTACGGGCTTGAACTAGCATGAAAATATATAATAAACATCTTTGGATGAAATTCTGGAAAATTCTTAGTAACAGAAATATTTTAAATAGTATAAAGAATAAGCACTATATAAGGTTTCCAACCACTCATAAGATCTCAATTTATAATTCCTCATAAATTAAATGTCTAAGTTTGATTTATCATGTGAGGTGTAACAACTTTAGATATTATCTACTCATCACTGCTAAATGTAAAAACCTATATAGGATCAAGATATCAAAATAATCTATTTTCAGCTTATCAAAATTGCTCCTGCAATTTAATAATTTTTATGATATATTTTAACTTTAAAAGCCTATAAATAACTACCTTATACAATTTTTTTCTATTGGCATTGTGTTAGGCCTAATTTATGTTCTTCATAGAATAAAACTAAAACCAAACCACAAAAATACCTCTGCATTGTCTCCCTTTTGAAATGCTTTTTGTTTCATACATATGATTATTAAAGGTTGAAAAATTATAATTAAATTAAAATTATAAAAGATTAAAGTCTTACCTTTTTACCTCGAGTAGGAGCAACAAAGGGAGAGGTATTTGTAAATGACATACCCTGAAATAAAATATTTTAAATATATAACACCAGAATATAAATTGTTTGAATACAAAAAACACAAATATATTTTTTCTTAAACATATAAACCTTCCATTTTTGCATTAAACACCACTTTTTGAACACAACACCAAGATAAATTCTAGTTTACAGCCTCCCAGTGGCACAGTGGTATGTCTGCGGGCTTACAACTCTAGAATCCTGGTTTTCATACACGTGGTGGGCAGAGCACAGATAGCCCATTGTGTAGCTTTGTGCTTAATTACAAACAAACGAATCAAGCTAACAATACTAATTAATATAAATTCAGGTTTCTGGTGGTTGTACATTTGATTAATAATATAAATAGGAAAAAAAAATTTAAACAGAAAGTAGGGATCATTGGTTATTCGTAGAATTGCTTTATATAAGAAGTATCCAAAACAAAATAAATGCTACAATAAAAAGTACACGAACAAGTAAAGTAATACTAGTTGGATAGATTTTAAAATGATTTTCAATCCCTATTTTTGTTGGCATTGTGATCTGTATAGCTTAATGAAACAGTTTAAATCATTTTCAATCCCTACTTTGGTTGACATTGTGATCTGCATAGTTAAATGAAGCAGTTTAAATCATTTTAAAATCTATCCAACTAGTATCACTTTACTTTTTTATGTACTTTTTATTGCAGCATTTATTTTGTTTTGGATACTTCTTATAGCAATTCTACAAATAACCAACAATCCCTACTTTCCATTAAAATTTTAATTATTTTTCCTATTTATTTGTTCAGTTTTTATAAAGTTTTAGCATAGCTATATCCCTGACAGCTATAACTTTTACAAGAATTAAAATCACATTCACAAATTTATAAAATGTAATCCTTACTTTGGCCTACAGATAAGTGTATAAAGCTGTCAAAGTAGGGATTACATTTTATAAATTTGTGATTGTGGTTTTAATTCATGTTTCATTACTTTTTGTAGCAGGTTTTCTATTTCATTTTAAGATTCATAATTTTTCTATAATCTTGTTTATTTACTTTTTATGTTATACCTTAATAAAGTCTATACTTTACCTTCAGAAACTGTGGGGTGTCTATCTATTTGATTGGAATTGGGCTTAAAACATATGTGCATGATAGGCTTTACCATTTATAAAAAAATCTGTATGTATTTATTGGAATATCAGAAGCAGATACCCACAAACTAATCAGGTAAGCTAGAGAAATTTTGTAGCAATAGACTGAACCATCTAGGGTCTAGCCCCACTGATTGATGAGGTAGGTAAGTAGGTAGGTAGGTAGTAGATGAAAAAGTTGCTGTTTTAAAAATTTTTGAATTGTTATAGCAGAAATTTTAGCAACCTTTGTGGCATATTATCATTATTATTAGTAATATATATATATGCACATAATATATCATAACCAATACTTTAAATGGTCAGTTTTTCACCTAGCAATTCAATAGGGTGGTTTGTTGGTGCATGAATTATTTGGAAACCTTGTCCATCCCTACTATTAAGTACTACAGTACTTAATAATACTGGTAACTCCAGATATACAGTTCAGATAGAAGCACAGAATCATAATTGCTGATTAAAACTTTATGAGAGTTGCTAACAGAAATGTTCCAGCTGACTTGTATATAAAAATTAACATTATCAACTATGAAATTTATAGATATCTTCCACAAGTATTGTTTCTAATTTTTAAAATATATAGACAAAAATTTCAAAACTAATTTCAGAGTTTTTACTAAAACAAAACATTTAAAGAGAAGAGGACAGTTGCAGTTCAGAGCATTTTTTTATTTTTTTGGTAAAAAAAAAAAATGTGTATGTAATTTGTCTTTGACACTCAATTAGTATGAATCAAGTTTAAAATATACGACACTCAAAATTTTACCTAAATGGTAAATAAGCCAATGAAATAATATTATTCTAAACATAGATAACTATTATATTTCAGTGGTTCACTGAAGATGTTTTATATATTTACAACCATGTATAACTAAACAGAACATCTGAAGAAGTGGGAGGGCCCAGAAAGGCCACCTGTATAAATGAGATTGAGATTGATACACATAACAAATAGCATGATACAATTAATACTATGTAAATGAAATTCTAACTAGTAACGGCATTTAATTCATTAATAATTCTTATTTTGTATACCCTTGTATCTCTGAACAATGTATAAATATGGTACTAGAATGTGTGAATGGGATGGAAAAAGAAATTTTGTTTTCCTCATATTTTGACATTTAATCTCCATAACCTGTATAAAATGTGTCAAAATGTAAGTATCTAACAAGGAAAACTCTACAAATTCATGTTCATAATTATTTAGAAAAACTACAATTTTTTTTATAAAACATTACATCAAAGAGAAGGATAACATGTATTTTATGCATCATATTCAGAAAAAAAAAACAGCCACAAAACAAACATTCAACACTGGGGCACAAATCATAAGGTTGGTCATTATGCAATGTGCCCTGGTTTTTCGAGGTACTGGTAGAAGTATGCCCCAAATTGCATTGGGGTACACCATCTATCCAATTTAATCTCAACTTTACTGGTGTCATATGCATAGAAGAAGAAAAAAGGAGCCCACAATGTTCCACATTTTTACCACCTTTCACTGTCTGCAGCCAGATGTGGGAAGGTGGTTGCTCACAAAAAATAAACAACTAAAAGTTAGCATTCCAGCACCCAAAATGATGTTTGGACATAAATACCAAAATCTTAAAGGTATTGCTATCCTAAGCCCAACCAAAATTATTAGTATAGCTCCCATCCTCCACCCTTTAATGCTGCTATCTGGATCTTCAACAGTTGTAAAGAGATCCACACTGTAGCAAGTCTTATATAGGGAAAGTGACACAACTACATTCATCCATTAATGATAGCAATAATAATTCAGGACAAAAAAATCTAATTTGCAAGATTATTCAAAATAATAATGAACATTTTTATAAGAATATCATTAAATCATGACTATAGATCAAGCGAGTATTTGTAATAATATCTTCAACAAATGAAGCATCTTAGGTATTACAGTTTCATAGTTCTCTAATTAACAATCTAAATTAAAGTCTTAAGGTTTTTTTTATTGACCTGTCAATTAAACCAAGAGATTACATGTCACATGACCAACTACTTAACATTTATTTTATATTAATCAATCATGAAACTTAGTATCCATAATCACTTGTTTTAGTGTTTTTATATACTAATGACTTCTTTAATATTTAATGTTTAAAGTGGAAAACAGGTGAGCTGGCATTTAAAATTAACTATATAGCTGAGCCAAACAATGAAAAGAAGGTTACATAAACAATAAACAAAATCATAACTAAAATCGAAATCGAAATTGCTACCTCACAAGTGAATTTTCCCTTTCAACCCCCCCCCCCATACATATGCTTTTTAACAAAGGAGACAAAATTTATATCTATTTGAACAATAGAAATGGCATTCCCTTGAATTCAAGTACTACAATTAGCAAATAATAAACCAATAAATGTTGTACCTGTTAATTTCTAGTAAGGGACTAACCTTTTATAGGATGATGAGGTAGTGTTGCAGTGTGTATGTTCAATAATGAATAATATGAAATTATAAAATAAGTACTACATACCAACAAACCTTCTTTACAGGCCATCATACTGTACCATCCTGCTATTCCATAATGATTTGACCCTAAAAGACAATTTGATAAACATTGTATTTATTCATTACCTTCTCACTAATTCTTGCTAATAATAGAGACAATGCTATTTGCAATCAATTTCTGTTATGAATCATAGGAAAATTTCCTTCTCAGTCTAATTTAATGTCAATTGTAAAAACTTTCACTAATAACAAGTAGCACATAACTTATACATTGAAACAGGTTATGCATTATTAGTGTGGAAAATGCTGTCACAGTATTCCTAACAGTGGGTAACTAATATGATGATTGCAATAATAGCATCTTGAAAAACTTTGTATCATGCCTTGTTGATACATCTCTGAGCAAAGTTTTAAGTGTATTCTCATTCCTATTAAACAAAAAAGTTTATTTAAACAATAACTACATTGAACTTTAGGCCTTGTTTTTTTGTGTGTTTTTTATACTCAGGACAAATTGAACTTGCAATAATGCAAATATATTAAGTGTCTTTGGAGCTAGGACAATAACAACTGCCCTCACATAAAACAAAATAACATAAATCCTGACAACTACAGCAATGCTTACATCACAACCTCCACAGAACCAATCCTCATCTCAAATATTCCTGCAAAATTTATAATTTCATATAACTGCTACAATATATGACAACATACTATTCATGTCCCAACAAAGAACAAGCAGTCATAAGCACCATAAATAAATAAGACTGAATTTCAGATGAATAATGACAGAGGAAGGTAGTACAACCAACACTACTTTAACCAAGTATACCAGAGAATAACAGCTATGGCCATTTATTGTGTAAATTTCTATTAATTACGTTAACAAAGACATGAATTGATTACTTGCTACACTATACAAAACATGTTTCATTATGAAACCAGTAAAACCATAGTTATCCAATCTTCCCAGAATTTTGACTTAAGTTTCCATTTATTCTTTTCTTTTTAAATGCACAGAGTAATTAGAATGCATATATATATATATATATATATTATATATTTATTCATAAATTCTTAAATGCACAAAAGCTTTTAATCCACAAAAGACCTGTCCTCAGATCTTCCATCTAATATTATTGCATGAAGAGATATTGTAATATCCTCAAAAATACTGGGTGAATGCTTGCAATTGTATAACTCTTCAAGTTAAATATTTACTACAAGTCATTCAATCTGAAATATGTACACACACAAGGCTGACAAACACTGATAGTTCAGTTTAAGACTTTAATAAACATCAGATTGAATAAAATTAAAACCAGATAGTATATTTTGTAAACAATGATCACTACTTACCTTTGGCAACAACCCATCCAATACCACTCTCTTTGGCCTTCTTAATTGCTAACTTCATTGAGAAGTTTCCTACAACTGGACCCAATAAGTTCTTACCGTCAATGTAGGCAGTAGCAGCAGTTTCATTGATAATTTCTGGTTGCCCTTCTACACAACATATTTTTTTTTGCACATCATTCACATACATTTCTGCAAAGAAAACAATTAAAACTGTTACTATCACTCACAAATGTAGCTGCTTTCCCCACCATATTGATCTCTTGTTAGTAATTCATATATAAAAACTTATCTTTATTAGTCATTACTATTATAATTGTGCATTTTATTCTATGCTCAATAGAAAAATATCCTTTTTACTAGCATTATGGAAATGGTATTGTAACTGAACATACATTCTTAGTAATTTTCAGAAATTTACCTAGCAATAATGTGACAAAAGGTAACCAAATATTAATTGGTATTGTAGATTAGTATTAATAAAATGTATGTCACGAATTATCTTTCATGGTGGGAGTTTCAAGAAATCAAGTATGAAATATCATTTTAGGTTTCTGTTTCCTTTTTAATAGAACTGTACAATATTATTTTTCAACCAGTGTATTGTATATAAAACTCACATTAACATAAAATAACATAAAGTTTAGGGACAATAAGGGACATATTGGTCCATCTTGGCCATCCCATCCTCTAAAATAAACTAAATAAGTAAATTAATTTAGAAAAATAAAATATAAATCCTAAAGATGGCCCTTATGATTCATATAGATATCAAGCTTTCTCTTAAATTCATATAAATTATTGCCTTCACAACCAGGGGCGGATTGGGATGGCTAAGCGGCCCGGGACTGGGATCACAGAGTGGCCCTGGACAGGTTTTCTGTTAAACTTTTTATTCCGATGATAAAGTGAATTAAAAATTAATTATGAGATTTTAAAAAATCTATTGTTGTTCTATTGATTCATTCGATTACAAATTATAATAAATCCAACAAGAAAAGAATATTCAACAACAAAACATTTATTGCATCAAGCAACTACAAATGAAAAAATTTTCACAGAAACAGTTTATTTCTCAGAAGATCGCTTGAAATCCGTTTCATATGAAATATAAATTTTCACCTATAGCTTTACCGCTCTCAAAACTCACGCGACGTCCCTGTTCCACATTGTTATGTTTCTGCTACATGAAAGGATGCTTTTCATGTGATATTGTCATTTTAATAAAACGAAAAATAAATCATAAAGGTTGAAATGTGTCATAACTTTCTAAAATCGCACATTCAAGTATAAGAAAGCGAGAAAGTACATTC